>NC_059551.1:1525151-1828181 GCF_905220415.1 Colias croceus | reverse complement strand
GTATTTTCGAAGATACAATCCATCTTAGAAGAAACACTATGAAATGATGACTAACTATCACATCTTTTTTAAAATCGCGTATTTAAGCGCATGAATTCGCAATATGGGCATCACCCAAAATATAAACATTTTATACGAGCATCACCCGTATCACATCACTACAGGCATCACCTGTATTGTAATTATATTACGACTACCAGGCATCATCTGGTATGAAATTACAAAGTACACACGGGCGTCACCCGATTTTTGTTTATGCACTACCAGGCATCATCCTCTGGTATAACATTACAAAATACACACGGGCGTCACCCGATTTTTTGTTTTTGTACTACCAGGCATCAACTGGTATAACATTACAAAATACACACGGGCGTCACCCGATTTTTCTTGACCACCAGGCATTATCTGGTAACACAGTACAAAGTACACACGGTCGTTACCCTTTTTTTCTCAGGCTTCATCTTGTAACATTATAGCTTAACAACAACAACTTTAGAAATCCCTTGTCGTGGTCCAACATCACCATCGAAACACATACATCAGAACTTCCATAATGTTACTATATTAGCCTGTCCAGGAAACTTACGTTCTTTGCATGATAACCATTAATTACTTCTTTATGCAATAATGGATAATCTTAAATAATACTCATGCAACTTCACATTGAGTAATTAAATAAGATATAAGTGGGTATTTGGTATAATTCTATTTTGTAATCAGACAAATCTTTTCTGAGCTGATCGGGAATCGAACCTTCTTAGCTCATTTAATCATGTTTAACCAATCCTCTAAACATGTTCTTACATATCAGTATTAATAAATTTATATGTAAACAAATGTCCCAAAATAATAATCTACAGCCTCGACTAAACAAAATATCACATTTAGTCTCGCATAACGCAGTTACAGTGCTATGCATGACTACGTGAGTACATACTGGACGACGCTAGCTGTGTACCCGTACACTGTACAGTGTATTTATCATACAGGCACCATACGCTCGAGCAATAAAGACAGCCCGCGTATGCATTGGTATCAGTGTAGTTAATATGTATACGAGAAACAATTTACAACACCTACTTTATCCTTTTGGCTACAATTGTTTAAGAGGTTTTGCTAAATCTTTATGTTAACGAAACCTTCGTTTTCTACGGCGCGGAGGCCTCTCGAAAGGCACGCACATGTTATTTATGTACTTTGTGCGGGTATTTTTTTTTATGAAAGCGTCACAAAAAATCATAATGAAAATAAGTATGTGCGTATATTATTATTAACTTTAATATTCGCTTCGATGTAACTTGACTGTGGATATAATTAGTTCAATAGTTATCACAGCACACCTATTTTCTCCCTTTTTTTTTTGTAATTTTTTATTATTAAAAAAATTACTTACATTTATTCCCGATTTACCTCGTCGCCAAAATGTAGTGTAAGTCCTTCCCTATTATCGGCTCTTAGACGCACACGACCTCTCACTCCGACCGCCTGCAGCCAACTGAGCTGTGTGAGCGGTGTCACCGTTGCATGTGCGCAAGAGATGACATAATACTTCCCTCTCTTTCACTCACATACACTACAGCTGGTATCTGAGTTAATTCATTTAAGAGAGCCATTGGGGTCATTGTATAGAATTACTCGGCATTATCCCTCAATAGGCATGTAAAGGTATGTGAAAATATTACATATTGGTTTAATATTGGTAGCAAAACTGATACTTTTTCGTTTAGAATATACAGTATAGTAACCATACTAATATTTTAATGTTTGATAAATAGATTGATTTTAGTTTTAAGGGACTTTAATTTGGTTAAAAGAATGTGCGTGAAAATTAGATCTTGTAAATAATATTAGAAATGGAAGGAATCGGTGTTCATAAAAAGCATTTATATATCTCTAGCGATGATAAATATGTTAGGTATTTCTGTTTTGTTATTACCACCTGTTAGGTACAATAAAAAAAAAATTTGTCGCGCGCATTTCTGAAAAATTTGGGTACGGTTTTAATATTATGTAAAATCAGTTTGTGATAATTCAAACTTTTTAGTTTTTATGTATTTAATTTCAATCAGTTCGTAGGTATTTTGATCAGACTCTATTTGCGCCAATTCAGTTAATTTTCCATTACATTTGATTTACGAATATTATTTTGACTTTTGATTAAACACAGGCTAACAAACTAATAAAATAAACGTACATTTCGATTTAATTGATTTGATTTCTATTATTCCGTAACTTGTTTGAGTGTGCTCTTAACCACACTAGAAATGATTGTTAAATTTGTTAATTTCATCTAAAATTCCTTTTGAAGCTTTTCTACTTTCGTCGAGAGAGACATCTACATTCTGCTTAGACACATGTATCTACAATTTATGAAAATTCGTTCAGCCGTTCTGGAGTAATTTTTACTGACTCTACAAAAACACTTTCAAATCCATTTTTCTAAAGTGAAACTTCTTTAAGCGCGTCGAGAGTAATATTTTACGTCGTAGCAATACCGTCACATTTGATTTCACGTCACATCACGTCATTTGATTTGATCTTTGATTCTTGCCAAAGAAGTTTCACTTCTGACACGTACTCGGCACACACGCTCTTTTTTAAATGTTACGTTTAAGAGCGCACACGTAAACTTTTTAATAACTATTCTTTTAAAAATCTAGCACGACAATGCCTCGCTAGCTTATAGTAATCTTTTGTGGTATACCAGCGTAAGCTCAACAGAGCTTAAAGCTCGTATGAGCTCAGTTACTTGCTCGTAAAATTCAGAGCTATGAATATATATGACGTTTAAGTTTTATTAGCAAAAAATGTGGCTTAATGGCGCGGTAATATATGAAATTTATTTACGACTTGAGTGTGTGTGTGTGTATATGTGTGTTTGCATCGCATTGTAGACTTGAGTATGTGTGTGTATAGCTGTAAAGACGTTATTGTTTTATTTTGTTATTCTAACGTTGTTTTGCCTGTATTGTTTTACCACTAGTAGCAAATATAGGAAAAAGTAAAAACCTTAAATAGAAGGGTCAATTAAAAACACAAAATGCTGAGGGATCCAGGTGGAGTTTCCCTCGCAATCTTAAGGAAAAGGTTTTGGCCGATATCTCGGAAACTATCTACTTTAGAGAAAAACTTATTCAGTTGTTTTTTGTAGAGAATAAAATTTCGCATATTTTATACCATGTATACTGTATTGTAAAACTTACCGTTTACGATTTATGTGTTTATTAAATGTTTTTACTGGTGTAGTTTCATATCTAAGCTCAATAGTTACACGTCAAAACGTCAACCGAAGCGTAAATAATAAACAAACCAGTGAACTAAGTGCTAAGCCTTAATAGTACACGTAACAAGTACATGAAACATTACTTAGCGTAACGGAAACCTAAGGAGCTTTCACGGGAACAGGCAATATCGTTGGAGCGTTTTTTACATTGTTAAGTTGCGTGAATAAAGGAGACAAGTGAAACGCTCGGACGCTAGATATCAACTGGTTTATTGTATGAAATAAAATTGTAACACAACGCACGCTCGCAAGTCGCATCTTGCGCTGTCATCATTTTCACATATTTAGGTATAACTATAAGTACGTGTCGCCACAACATTCCCCCCCTTTTTTAAAAAAAATGTGTAACAATAGTTAAAATTATACAATACAATATATAAAAACCTAAAACAAAAACATTACCATTTAGTTTATCTAGTTACAAACATTTTAAATAAGCTAGGAACATAATATAACATATTTTATGTTTATAAATTACATACCTATTTAAACTTGCTGCATTCGTTTCTGAATAACATTATCCATCTCCTTTCTAAAACATTTCTTTACTCTCCCAGTACATTTACCGCAACACAAATAACATAAAATAATTATAATTAACAATAGAACTGTAACAGATAAGTAATAATGATTCTTCATGTGTCTTTCGATATTATTAAAGTCCAATTGATTAGCTCCATTTTGAGCTATAATTATTTCTTCGTTCTTACTGTAACTTTTACCCATTTTGAAAATAATTTTACTTTATATTAATAAAATAAGATAAGTAATGTACTTTAAATGAGGTTTGATAGCAAATGAAACAAATATCATAAGACGTAAGTAAATTGCATTGTAACTGTGACCTACATAAAAATATGCAACGCTTATAAAAATCTACTTGATAATTTCGTAACTCGCCCGCTTCGTGTGGTACGAGGTACGAACTTATCGCTATTTGAAAATGAAACGCTTCGCTTAGACTTACTTACTAATTGGGGTTCCTTACTTGAATGTTGCGGCCTATAGGTTGTTACAAAAAATATTATATAAATTATTAACTAATTGCAAGATTGAACTGTATAAATAAAGTTTAATAAAAATGCTAAAAGAGTGACCATATTATTACCTATGTAATCCGATATAACTTACTTAGTAAATAGGTACTAATTATTATAAAACACGAAATACTAAATAGGCATCTTCAATGCGTAAAAACAAAACTATCGTATTACTTTATTCTTTCGCAATAGGTACACAAAAATGTAAAATATGCACAATATAATGTTAATCACATTTATGTAAAACATGTAATGATAAACAGTAATAATATGAAACAATAAAAACAAACTAAATTACTTTAAAACGTTGTATAGTGAACAATTAATATAAAAATTTGTATAAAACTACATGTAAAAAAATAAAAATAAAAAAATGTATATAACACACAAGTATGATACATTGAATAACAGCACAGATAATGCTTAGAATTGAAGACCGTGTGAAGTACTATATATCGGCGAATCGCACGGGTCGTCGGATTACGCGACCGCTCCTAGTTACGCTTATGGGCGGCGCATGCTGAACCGACTTCGATACAGAAGTGTTATGCGGAACAATATTGTTCTCCACATTAACATCATCTTTTAATATAAAGGCTGGCTTCAACCTATCGATAGAAATCCTAACCTTTCTATTTGGCATTTGTATAACAAAACTTTTATTACCACGACTTATGACGCTGTATGGGCCATCGTAAGGTGGTTGAAGTGATTTTCTTACCGTATCATTTCTAACAAATACTTGATTGCATTCTTTCAAATCCGAATGTACGAAAATATTCCTAGAATTATATTGACGTATTGATTTAGGTCTTAATTTGCTAATTATATTTCTAATATGCTTAACATAATCATGTGCCTCGTTAAAATTATGTTCGCTACTTTCAAAAAATTCACCTGGAATTCTTATGTTTGTACCATACACCATTTCGCTTGCACTAATACTAGTATCTACGCGTGGAACTACTCTTAATCCTAACAATACTGTACTTAACTCTGTTAACCAATTATTTGACTCACTCATTCTGGCCATAAGGGCTGCCTTAAGAGATCTGTGCCATCTTTCTACTTTTCCGTTACTCTCTGGGTGAAAACTAGTTGTTCTTATTTTATTTATTCCAAATAATTTCATTAGTTGCTGGAACAAATTGCTTTCGAATTGGGTTCCTCGATCACTTGTCAACCTGATAGGACATCCAAACCTGCTTATCCACCCATTGTATATAACCTTTGCTACTTTTTCCGCATGTATATCTCTTATAGGAAAAGCTTCCGGCCACCCCGTGAACCTATCTATAACCGTGACTAAATACCTATAGCCCTCAGGTGTGCTAGGTAACGGACCTACTATATCTACATGTATGTGTTCAAAGCGTTGGCATGATGGGAAAGTACCTAACTCGGATTTGTTATGACGTTGTACTTTTGCACGTTGACATTTAATACATGTTTTCGCCCACTGCCCTACCTCTTTATTCATACCTGGCCAGTAATATCTATTTGCTACCATTTTTCTACTAGTGCGAATACCGGGATGGCTTAAATTATGGATTATATCAAAAGCGATTTTTCTAAACTTCTCTGTTAAATAAGGACGAGCTTTCTGTCCGCTAACGTTACAAACAATTGACTTATCGCATGTCGGTACTAAAATTTCCCTAAATTGCGTATTGTCCTTGACTAACTCTTGTAATTCTCTATCTTTACTCTGCTCTTCCGCTAATTCATTATAATCTATTACACTTTGACCTGATATACTTTCTATTCGTGATAAACAGTCCGCGACTACATTTTGTTCACCTGATATGTGACGTATGTCTGTTGTAAACTCACTTATATATAATAATTGCCTTGTTCTCCTAGCTACCTCTTTCTCACAGTTCTTTTTAGTAAAGGCGTATGTTAAAGGTTTATGATCTGTAAAGACTATTATTTGTCTCCCTTCTATTAAATTTTGAAAATGTTGTATTGACATATAAATAGCTAATAATTCGCGATCATATGCGGAGTATTTCTGTTGGGAATCTGTGATCTTTTTGGAAAAATAACCTAATGGTTGCCATTCATTATTAACAAATTGTTGCAAAACCGCACCTATGCATGTGTTCGAGGCGTCAGTAAAAAGTGCTAACTCGCAATCGGGCAACGGATGCGCTAACGTTACAGCATGTCGTAACTGTCGCCTACATTCCAAAAATGCTTTGTCAGCTGACTCATTCCACGTAATTACAGTATTATCGCGTTTCTTTGAACCATGTATAAATGAATTTAATATAGCTTGATTTTCTGCGGCTTTAGGTAAATGTGACCTATAAAAATTGATCATCCCTAAAAATCTACGTAGTTCCTCTACCGTTTTTGGTTTAGGAAAATTTTCAATAACCTTTACTTTACTCTCTAATGGATGGATACCGTTTGTATTTACCTTGTAGCCTAAAAATTCTATTTCTGTCTTACCAAAATCGCATTTACTTAAATTAATAGTTATACCATATTTGTCAAATCTTTCAAATATTAATTTTAAATGTTCCCTATGTTCCTCTAAGCTATTACTTGCTAAAATGACGTCATCTAAATAACAAAATAAAAAGTCAAATCCCTGTAAAACAATACAATTCATAAATCTTTGGAACGTTTGCGCAGCATTTCGCATGCCAAACATCATTCTAGTAAATTCAAACAATCCAAAAGGTGTAATAATCGCAGTTTTGGGAATGTCGTCTGGATGATTTAATATGCAATGATAAGCTCTATTTATGTCTATCCGCGAAAATATCTTTTTATTTGCTAACAGGTAAGTAAAATCCCTTAGTCTCGGAATAGGGTATCTATCAGGAATAGTAACAGCGTTTAGCCTCCTATAATCACCTACTGGTCTTATCTCGCCTCCTTTTTTAGGTACTATGTGCAACGGACTAGCCCAAGGACTTTTCGATGGCCTGCATATGCCCATCTCTTGCATTACCTGGAACTCCTCTTTAACCCTTCTATACCTATCTGGCGGCAGTGGCCGCGCCCGCGCGTAAACTGGTGGACCAGTGGTTTCAATATGATGATAAATGGCATGAGTAGGTGTTTCCTTAAACGAAACTGGTTTTGTTATATTAGGAAATTCTTTCAACAAATTATAAAGCGGGTGTGTATCCATAATCGTACATATTGGTGCCTGCGACGAATTAGTTATAGAACAAACAACATTCAAGTTAGTAACCCTGTCAACAAGTTTCTTATTTCTTAAATCTACTAATAAATTATGAAACTCTAAAAAATCCGCTCCTAATATAGGTTGGCTTACGTCTGCAATTACAAATGTCCATCGATAAGACCTTCTTAAATTTAAATTTAAATGTATTGTTTTTACACCATAAGTTTTAATTTCGCTATTATTCGCGGCAAAAAGTTTATAATTAGAACACTCACCGGACAGCTTCTGCTTACGTGTTACTGGTACCACCGAAATATTTGCACCTGTGTCCACTAAAAATGTCATTCCGGTCTCCTTATCGAATACACTAAGACGGTGATTCTTGTTAGGTACGTGATCCACCGCCGATATCCGTACCGCACTTAGTTTTCCGGTGAAGATGACCGAGATGGCGCTTTCCAGGCACACGGCTTTTCACAGGCTCGAGCTCGCTCACGAAAACGAAAGTGGTATCTGCACAACCAGTTTGGATGTTCTGGAGTCATGCGTGGTCTTGACGATGATCTGGAACGCGCTCTTCCTCGAAATCCTCCTCGTCCACGGCCATACCCTCGAAAACGGCTGCGGTGGTATTGTTGTCGCCTGTCCTTCACCTCCTCGCGCAGTGATGCAATTTCCAAATTCATTTTCTGGAACTGTCTGTCTGCACTTTCTTCATACACTTGCAAGAGCCGCTCCTTTATAGCATCGTACTTGTTGTTTTCAGGTGGTGAAAAACAGATATCACTGATTTGCTGCAGTGTTTCGCATCCTAATTTGGTGATAACAAGGTCGTATTTCGCTGCGTCTCCTAACTTTTGCGGGCGTACTATGGTTTCTAGTTGGAAAAACCACAGTCTCGGCATTGCAGTCCAAAACTCTGGTATGCGAGAACCGACGCTGATTGCGGCTAATTCTCCTTGTCCTTCCTCCATCTTATATGTAGCGTCTCTATCTGAATCTCGTTTTTCTGGTGTTGGCGTCGGTTCCGTAGCTGGTGCTGCGACTTGTTTTCCTGACATGGGAAACATAGCGAGTTGATATCACTTCTCACGCCACGTCACTTCACGTATCGTATCGGGCTGAGATCACGTCGGGGTCACCAATGTTAAGTTGCGTGAATAAAGGAGACAAGTGAAACGCTCGGACGCTAGATATCAACTGGTTTATTGTATGAAATAAAATTGTAACACAACGCACGCTCGCAAGTCGCATCTTGCGCTGTCATCATTTTCACATATTTAGGTATAACTATAAGTACGTGTCGCCACAATGTTCCCGAGTTTTTGCGTTATGTATTGCATTTTTATGTTTTTTAGGCTAATGGTGAAAGACTACGATCGCGCCCGGCTTCGCTTGTACAACTTATATTATATACTAACCTTCATCAAGAATCACTCAATCTATAAAAAAGAGCGTGCGTGCCGAGCACACGTGTCAGAAGTGAAACTTCTTTGACAAGATTCAAAGGTATCAAAATCGTCGCCTTACTCCAGGGCGTGATGTTATTGGCATGATGTGACCTTGAAATTTTAATCAACGCGCTGAAAGAAGTTTCACTTCAGAAACAAAAACAGTTGCGTAATTTCAAAGATCTAAACATACAGAATACAGATTAGAGAATACAATCCCGAGCATGTTTTTCAATCCCGGGATTACGGGATTTTTTGTGGGTAATCCCGGGATCCCGGGATAGTCCCGGGATCCCAGCCTTATGTGGGAATTGGGTTCTAATAAAAAAAAAATGAAGTATAGTTTCTCAAAAGATGTTTTTAATATGGTTAGTTGCAATAATACTAAAAAATAACAAAATATATATCTACAAATCAAAAGCCCTATTTACAATTTCGGAAATAGAATCTTAGAAATATCAAAGCATCCAATACTTTCGTTCAGGGAATCCCCGATGGGGAATTACCCCGCAACAATATTTTGATTTGATCATTGATGTGATCGGATGTTCGGGCCCGTCGCGTCGGGGAGAAAAAAAATCCGAGTGGGAAAGTCCCTTCTAAGGTCTACTATTATTAGGGCCGTACCAGTATAGTCCGTATCCGTATCGTACCTACCTTAGGTTTGTTTTTTATCGTTATATAATTTTATGCTAAAGTATAATCTACTCTAGTCATAGTTAAGGCGCAACGGATCGTAGAATGCAAAATAGAATAGCTGTTTATATCAATCCCGAAAATACCGGGATTAGCCAAGTACAGTCCCGGGATTTTCGGGATCAGAAAAGGGTCGGGATCCCGGGATCCCGGGAATCGGGATCCCGGGATTGTATTCTCTAATACAGATACACAAATGCCGGAAAGCGACTTTGTTTTATACTATGTGATTATAATTATTTTATTCTACCAGTATATTAGATTATCCCACTTATCTAGATTCGAATCCTCTGGCCTAGTTAGTAAGGAAAAAAAACTCAAACTAATTGAGCCTTCATCCTTTGAATTTTTAAATCGCAATGCCGACAGATTTTTAGAAATTTCAAAAGCTTATGAGGATAGGAATCAAAAGTATATTACACACAAAATATTTTATATCAGTAAACGTTTTAATTAATAGCTCTAATAAACAAAAATGAAAAGTGAATATGTCATTCCAATAATTTTATAACGTACTAGCGGTCCACCCCGGCTTCGCCCGTGGTACATATTCACGTTTTCTCTACATAAGAACCACCCTCGAACTTCAAGGAATATTATAAAAAAGAATTAACGAAATCGGTTAAGCCGTTCTCAAGTTATGCGCTTACCAACACATTTTGGGATTCATTTTTATATTATAGATTTATATTTGAACTCGGTTGATAAAATAATTTAAATTGTATATCTATTAACCACTTGTTATAATAAGAAAAGTCCAACTACCTATATTCAATAGCTTTATATCTCAATCCAGAAATATGACTATTTACTAAACTAAAAGTTCCATAACAAGGACAATTCGTTTATTTCCAGCAAGATAACGAGCTCCGAGTTATATCATCCGAACCACAAATGGAAGAAACTTTATTTGAAATATATCCTACATATTTCTCGTTTTTCATTACAAATCCTCAGAAACTTGTTAGCTTTTGTCTAAAGTTTGAATGGAGTTTTTAAATTATACTCGTATTTTTATATTTCATACTTTGTGTTCGCTTGTATTAAGGTCAGTGGGATTGATAGAGTTGCGAATGTTTCTAGTTACTACTAATAGAAATTCTTTGTTAAGAAACTATTTAGTACAATGAAAGTGCATTATTAAATAGCTCTTTTCTTCTATACTTGTTTTCTCAGTGATCAATGCTAATAGGTGCATCATTATTACTTTTAAAAGAAAAGAGTTTATAGAAAGTAAGTTGAAAGTTTCAATCCATTTACTGTGACACAAAACACAACAGAAGTTTCTACTGTAAAATCATAACGCACCAAAATGATAAAGAAACAACAACATACACTGTTAACAAATATATTTATAATCAATAATTTGTATCACGTTTAAACAGTAACGAATCAAAAGAGTTACTAAAACCTATGTATACTTATATACAAACAAATAATACTAAAAAAACGCTACCAAACGGTACGAATAATTTTCAATTACGCGCTGGATTGTTAGAAATCGAGCTGAAAGCCGAAGCCGAACCTCACTCGTCTCTGTCGGTCTAACATGGAGCTGGCCATCAACCTCACCACTCGCGTCTCACTAGCCTCACTGAACATTACATCCTTTTCGATTGTAAACCCACCACACCGCTGCGTATCAACAAATATTTTTAGTTCCGAGCTGTTCTCGTAACTTTTATGGAGCGCCACGCTCATCACTGTACCGGCTTTGTTCTCGTTCAGTATTGTCGCCATACGCAGGTCGCTTGCAAATTGCTTGAACAGGCACAGCTGAAATCCCATATTGCTAACGGTCGAGGATAACGCATAGGTCGGTCTCTCGTACCTCGAGCTAACGGATATAGTGGATAGAACCGTGGATAGGGGCTTAACTCGCAGCTCCATGCCAACACTGAATTCTGGCTTCACTTTATAAGTCCATTGGGTGATTAAACTAACTGTCTTCGGATCGACGTCTTTCATATTCATCGAGAAGGAACTGACCGATCTGTCGCCGGTGTTCTCGAGGACCGCTTCCACTTCTGACGAAATTAAATTCTTTATTTTCGTCGTCATCCTGATTTCTAGATTGTCTTCGAGCGCCTCTCGGTACGTCGCAGTGGCCGACCCCGCTAAATCGATCACGAGACCGTCATCGATATTCTTTGACTGCATTTCCTTATGAATAAAGTGTGAATAGCATTTGTATGAATCCTTCGGTTTGCCGAAGTTGTAGTTTTGCACTAGTTTCGCTTTGTCCATTATTTCTTTCAATATAACAAGCTTAGCCCCGATAAAACACTTGGGGAATACGCTTTTGGCCTCCGCGTGGATGTCACTCAACTTTGTCAAATCCGTTCTGTCTGTTTGTAAAATTATTATGTCCTTCTTTTTCGGCAGGAGTTTCTGTAGATTCATTACGAAGTTGTTAACTTCCTCTTTAAACTTACTTTCTTTTAAATCCATTGTTTGTTTTTATTTGTATTTATAAAATTATTTTTACAGGTTGAACGTCATTGACCTGTGTTTTTTTTTTGGTTTGACGTATTAGTAGCCAATGTTTTTAAATAATTGCACCTGCACTTTACGTCACAAACAAGTCACAAAGTATTTATAATTTATTTATTATACTTTATGGATGTATGGATGAACATTTGTTTATTCTAAAGATATTTAATACCTTTTAATACGAATAAATTAATAATTTACTGTACAAGCACAGGTACAAGTAACGGAAACCTGTATAAGTGTATAATGATACTCGAAACACGATATCGAGATCACTTCCAAGAAAAATATATCAAACGTGTATGACATACGTATCACAAGCTCATGTGGATCAAATTACAAATCTCAGTCGATTGTTCACATAACGATCACTTCACAGTCACGACATATTTTCTATAATTATTATTAATGTATTTCTTTGCACAATAACGTTAATATTTCGAACTAAAAGAGATATTAAAAACACGTGCGATTGAAAACGAGGCTAGGCCGACACTGACGAGTGACGACCAAGTGACGACTGACTCGATAAGCTGATAATAAAATAGCACAAAAACGCGTTTAATACAAGCAATAAAGAAAAGTAAGAAGTATGTAATACAATAAAATCTAAAATTTAAATTTTTAATTATGTAGGTATATCAATTGTATAGACTAGATTTAACAATCGTTTTAGCGGTCTATGCAAAATCTTGGATCTAAAAATAGGCGCAGCGCAATGGTTCGTTTCAATCTAGATATTATGTAGAAAATAGAATAGATCACCATTCGGTCGATGTGTTTTTGAAGTAAATTGTACCTTAAGCTTTTATTCTAAAGCTTCGTTTCCCGACGAGTACAATATGGGGGTCTTTGAGCGTACCTAGAGTGAACCATCTAGGGAAGCGCGTTCCATCTTAGACCACATCTCAGCTTAACATCAGGCGAGATTGTGGTCAAGCGCTTCCTTATTGCCAATAAAAAAAAGTTAGGTTAGGAAAAAATCAATGTGCAATATTTACATATCAGGTACCTACAACAAAGTGTATAATGTTTCATGAAAAACAAAACAACGTTAACACTTAACGATCTTCATCAAATATTTTCATGATTACACGGCCAAATAAAATAGGTTATACATTTCAAGTGGTCTCTTTAATTTGCCAGTGTTACCTTTTAATCCACTGTCGGAGACTCGAGAGTTATATATTAGAACAACAATTCACCACCTGTCGAGAAGCGAGATAACTTTCAGTAGAAATGAGAAAATAACAAATAAACTGCTTGCGAAATAGTTAAAAAGAAATTTAAATTTACTTGCTCACTGCAGGGTATGCTCACATTTCATAGATGGCTAATCCGCTCTGTACATGTTTTTTTTAAGATGACTGATATTTACGACAAAAAAATTATACTATGTATATTTGAAATAGTTTGTGTGAAACTGTTCGTAATAAAATCTATTAATCGTAAGTATGTGATGTGTTGTTCTAAAAAAACAACTTTCCAACAATAAACTTACTGCAATTGCCTTCAATTCACTACCGATTTTTATCGAGACATACCATCTACGTGACATCATAATTCATAACGTAGGTATACGCAAACACAAATGCACTTCCTATTCCATCACACTAATTTTTACAGATTCGAAAGCACGAGGCCCTATTTGCACAGTTCTAGAAATTTCAAAAATCGGTGACCCCTCAGTATCTTTACCATTAGCCTAACGAACTAGTCAATAGCCTAGGTTTTTTCCTATACTAAAAGTCGATAAAGTAGTAGGAACCTAGTTTTTTATTCGAATACTAAATGAATGAAACGGGTTAAATGTAATGAAAGAAATAGCAATTTTCATCCAAAACAAGATTTATCTTTCATTTAAAGTGAACAAATTTTCACGAGAGCTCGTTCGCAAAATTCGTTGAGACATAACCGTTATATTTGACGATGGAGCTAAACAAAACATAAACTACTGGGGTCTTATTTAATTGGTGGGGTAAAGTTTTAATTGACTGCCGTTTATATTGTAATTGTATTGAGTAGGATTATCGTGGGGCTAATTTTAAGGCATTTCATGTGTAACTCTTTTTATATTATAATGTTATTTCTATGGTTTGATTGTTATATGTTTTTATGTGAAATTGCATTAAACATAAACTGAAGTATGAAACATAAGCTTAGAATTTTACTTGGAATTTTATCGAATGTGAAAGCTGTTTATGTTATAGTTTTTAGAGTTATTTAGATAATTTAATGTAAATATTCATCATCATCATCATCATCATCATCAGCCCATATACGTTCCCACTGCTGGGACACGGGCCTCCTATGAGGGTACAGGCCATAATCCACCACGCTGGCCAAGTGCGGGTTGGCGGATGACACATGTCGTCGAACTTTTAATTCTTCGACATGTCGGTTTCCTCACGATGTTTTCCTTCACCGTTCGAGCAGTGGTGATGTTACAACATGCGCAGATAAATTGAAAAATCAATTTATTTCCTGCGCGCTCGCCTGGTCTCGAACCACGGACTTATCGATTCGAAGTCCGAGGTCTTACCACTGAGCCACCACTGCTCTATGTAAATATTAGCGCCATCTTATAGCTCTACCTTATTTTGAGGACAAATGTCTAAAATAGTATAGTAATTGTAGACGAAAACAATCTCAATACAAACATTATAGTAGAGCCATTTTAATAGGCAACATTTGACAGTTCAACAAAATTCAACAACGTAACCTAGTAACGACGACATAGAATAACATGATATTTCGTTTTGTTAGAACTGCACATTTGCTTAACTTTTTTCAATTACGATTACATATTTATAATAATAAGGACCGATACAAGTAATTTTAAGATTTCATTTTACTGATAAACCATCCTAAACATAATAAACAATTTCTGAATTGAAGAACTGACGTCGCTACAATTTTGTGTCAATAAACCTTTTTTCTTTTTAAATACTAGGGACGTTACTCTAAAAATCGAAATCTGACATCTAGAATCGAATGCATTGATTACTTGTGAATAAAAATCATCATAAATTAATAAATTCGATTGACAAATGTTTCAAATCCGTATCGATTAATACACTTTAATCGATGTTTTTAAGCAGGTTACTTCTCTACGAAGATAAAATTGATAGACGTCAAATGTTGCCTATTAAATTGGCTCGACATTACATATCCGTCGTCGCTGATTTCAATGCTGAGGTTTAGATATTGATTTTTTTAAGATTTACATAAGTACATAAAATAATCCTTTATCCAGAGATTTTTCACCAAGTGTAATGAACTGACGTACGTGATACAGTCTATAATTTTGCTAAATTTGAATATCTTTTTTTACTGTATATTTTTAGGAAACATACGTCGAACATCGCGTTAGAGTATATTAACATATTCTGTGCTATAACGATGTATAATAATTTTTATGTCACCTGTATCTACGTAAAATTGCCAAGATTCATGATGTTAAAAGAATTAGAATTAGGTTAACTTTTTAAACACTGATACAGATAATTAAATAGTTACTCATTTACTTACAACTTGACTCGATAAACGCGTAAACTTTATTTATTTCTTTGTAAAAAATAGATCACAGAGATACATAAACACGTTAGCACCACACCCACGAATGCTTTTGATCAACAACGCATTTTTTGATAAACAAGATGCATTTGAGAGGTTTTAATCTAAACGCCATTCCGAAACTTAGCTTGTTATTTATATTTCGACAAACTATCTAATTATTAAAATAAACCTCCCAAGCATCCTTAAATAAGGAGAGTTTTGTTCTAGTTAGCTTTCCATTGACTTGGTCTAAGAAATAATTGTGCAAGTTCTAATCTGAAACTGTTGAACATCTGCTGTTCAAACTTCAATCGCAAACACAAAGTTGGCTCGACTCGCGGTTGGTTGCAAGTTAAAAATCACATTCTGAAGATGTGGGAATTAGAAGTAGAAGAAGGATAAAATAATTAGTAATTTGTTTCGAACTGAAAATGTTCTGGGATATATAATGGTACATTAAAGTCATTGCAGAGCTTCTATCGCGGACCTTGAGCGCGGGGACCGAATCCAGAAATTCCGTTACGAAAAAAACCTCACGCTCCCCATTCCGACGGGCACGGAGGTGTGGCTTGAAGGCATGCTATGCAATAGCTTTACCGTGGCAGTCCCCGAGTGCTATCACGTCTTTTTTTATTTGATTTTGATAATGTAAGACAAACACTTATCTATTTAAATCTGGTTACTTATTAGTCTCTGTACTCTACTCTAATTTGATAGAATTATAAAACAATTTGCGACAGCACGATGAAATTAGAAAACCATTCAACTTTAACTTCAAAAGCACGAAATATCGATAATGAAAATAAATGAGTATCGTCCAAACCCTTAATACTATTTAAATCAAATTAATTCCACAAATACAAAGAGATTAATTACTTTAGACAAATCCATTGAACTGTTGCGTAATTTATTTTTGCAATTTTGACAGCGATCGCGAATTAAAAGTTTTTGGATAAAAGCCTCCGGAATTAGAAGGGTTGCAAGAAATTCTCAAGTTAAACAGATTATTCCCAACAAACGGGTAATAAATTTCGCTTAATGAAACGCTCGGACAAACGATAAATTTATATAAATAAGTAAGTGAAATTGGAATTGGCGCGACTGCGATGCTTTCTTTGTTCAAAAATTATATATTTTTAGTGCTCTTTGAACAAAATAACAGAAATATTACTTATTGTTGGTAAATATTATTAATGTTAAATACCTATTTGCTATACCTACGTACAAGTTTTGTACAGAGATTAACCTTTCTGAAAATTATGACGGTAACAAAAACAAAGGGCAGGGCGCTCTTGTATGTGCGCAGTGCGATGCTAAATATTAACACTAAGGTCTTAAATAGCGAAATTTTATGGAAATTGATTACTGTTCATCACTTCTACATTAAAAATGATAAATAGACCTAGATAAAGTTTAGCACAAAGATAAAAGTCTGGATTAATACATAGGTAACTTTATCCATGTATGCCCTTAGCAAGTGAAGCTGCAGGTTGAAAATAGTTACCTATGTCTAACGGTGCATTTACATCAAACGAACATAGAGCTAGAGCAAGAACATTCTTTCGTGAACTTTTAGTGTAAACTAAGACAGTTTTCCGTGTTGTTTAGTATTAGAACATTACATAGAATCTTTTCGAACACTAAGAACAACTTCGATGAACAAACTTATCCTTCACTTATCTATAGTCTATACTAATACTAGCTTACCGCCCGCGGCTTCGCCCGCTTTCTCTAAAACGATTTGAGATTTAAACTATCCTATCTCTCAAGTTGGATCGAACTGCACATGGTGTGCGAATTTTATTATAATCGGTTAAGCGGTTTAGGAGTCCATTGAAGACAAACATTGTGACACGAGATTTATATATACATATATTAAGAGATTATAAAGAGGAATGGTTTGTGATTATGTATGTATGGTTTTCACGCATAAACTACTGGACCGATTTTAAAAATTCTTTCACCTTTAGAAAGCTGCATCTTCACTGAGCAACATAGGCTAGGTTTTATCCCGGAAATCCCACGGGAACGGGAACTATGCGAGTTTTTCTTTGAAAACGCGGGCGAGGCCGCAGGCGGAAAACTAGTTATCAATATAAATTTAAACCTGTACGTACCTACTTATACCAACTTATATAAACAAAAATATTTAAATACCCGAATATACCCGGCTATGAATTTTAATAATTGAATGTACTCGCTGCAAGAAAATTTACATTCTTAGCATAACTAAGTTGGAGCGGTAAGTTTAAGCACAGATTAGGTAACGTGTTCATGAAGTTTAACTTAGTAGCTACAAGTTCTGTGCAACTTGGGGATTCACTACATCCGTACGCATTAATATATTTGGAGTTAATTATGCATTATACATATCATACTTTTTGGTAAGTAGTAATTCTAATAACTCTACGACGAAGCGTGTGTTCCCTCTTTTAAGTACATTTACTTCTTTCTGAAACATAGACTGTATTTTTTATTTTATTAAAAAAAATATATCTATTTCATATACAAAGGAAGATCGGAATGCAGAACGAACAACAAACCAAATATTTATAATAAAAAAAATTGAAATCGTGCTTATGAATTGTGCACATGTTATAAACGAGCCTACATTATTATGAAAAATTCATTCCTAATACGTAGCTAGATAAAGGGCTAAAAAAAGGCCAGCAAAGCACCTGCAACACTTCTAGTGTTGCAAGTGTTTATGGGCGGTGGTGACCACTTACCATCAGGTGGCCCACCTGCCCCTTTGCTTGCTCTGACATAAAAAAAAAAAAAAAAAAAATAATTTTCAATGTAAAAAGCAAACCAGGCAAATTGCCAGAAATGAGACTAAGCTATTATAATGAGGTTGAAGAGAATCTAACTAGTATATTTTACACACTTATTACGTGATTTCAGCGCGCTAATGCACTTACTGAGTCAGCGACTAGTTTCAGTAGAACGGGTTATATTCATTATGGTGTATTCAACCGCGGTTAGAGGTCTATGTATTATATAAATGACACTAATGAGTACATGCATACATTAAAGTTCTACACTTCTACATGTGTCATCTTAATTTTGAATATTTAACACGGTTTATCTACATGGCAGAGTGTGAGTACATTAAATATTTTCAATTAATTCATCCAATTATATTTTACGCAATAAAATAAAAAAAAAGTTTTCGTATACTCTGCGGAGTGGATGTAGATAGTCCCTTACCAAAACTAATATTGCAGCCGTGGTTTGTGTAGTCCCAAGTTTGATTATGGCTTAATAATTTGAAGCGCATCTCATAGTTGGACCGCAAAACTAACGATGTCTTACGAGCACCGCTTGCAAATCATAGATATTCAATTTTATCTACCTATACTAATATTATAAATGTGAAAGTAACTCTGTCTGTCTGTCTGCTACTCAATCACGCCTAAACTACTGAACCAATTTTCATGAAATTTGATATGGAGATATTTTGATACCCGAGAAAGGACATAGGCTACTTTTTATCCCGGGAAAATGACGCAATCTCGAAAATCCCACGGGAACGGGAACTATGCGGGTTTTTCTTTAGCTGCGCGGTTGAAGCCGCGGGTGGAAACCTAGTGTACCATAAATCCAAGTCGGTTTTCTATTGTTCTTGGTTTTGTAACTAAATTCACATACAGTTTGACTACGGCTTAAATAATACGGCTGTATAGAAAGCTTCCCTAGCCCAGATTTATTGCTGTCTGTGGTATGCAAAATTTATTCATATGGTATTATTGTGGGATTTTTCCAATACATTATATTTGTCGCGACTAAAATTTTAATTTTACATTCAGTAAACATCTTCAATACAATAAAAATGAATCGCAAAAGTGTTGTTAATACAGTAATATAGCATAACGGCCGAACCGATTTCGTTAATTCTTTTTTTAACGATTTTATTAGCTTCATTGTATAATATTACTTGAAGTACGAGGATGGTTCTTATGGAGAGAAAACGTAAACATGTACCACGGACAAAGCTGGGGTGGACCGCTTGTTGTAGATAAAAACAATCAAAGTGAAAAATGAATATTTTTACAGAGTTTAAGTACAATCTGCAAACATTGGATTGTTTTGCATATTAAGCGAACCCTCATTAACAATAATGTTTTAACTTCGAAGCGAAAAAAGGTTATCAACATTAACGAAGAACCTTCCGTTGAATTTAAATGAAACAAAACGATAAATAAAAGGTTTCTCAACAGTGTCAAATAAAACAATATAATTCTTCATTCACTGCTTGTCTTGCCCTTAATGTAGTACGAAGCTTAGGGCTTATTGTCTTAACAGATTATAGAGACTCTCAGAGCCAAAGTTAACATAATATGTTCCAGGCGATTTTCCTAACATCGCGGGCAAATTAATAAAGTTCGGACTTGAATATTTGATATAATCCTGTATATTTTTATTTTATTTTAAAAGTAAAACGTTGTCAAATTGATCTGATTTTAAAAGGACATCTACAGCCGGCTTTTCTTTGTAGAAACTGCTTTCCGAATCGATAAATTATTATTTTTCTGTATTTTGACGATTCAAAAGCGCTTGTATACGTCTATAAAGCGTCTATAAAATAATTTTTGGGTTTGAGTTTGAAAATGTGTAACTATATGCTTCAATTAATTGTTATTTACATTTCGATCTGAAACATTAATGTCTATTTCAATCAATGTATATATATTTGTTTTTGTTATAATTAATTAGCTTCCAATATCGCATAAATCATCTAAATAATGTTTTATGAACCAGGGATCGAAATGGAGATAAATAAGGCACGTAGTTAATAGGCATGACGAATGATTTTGAAATCCTCTTCCATAATGTGTGTATACGTTTACTATACAAGAAAAACCCAATATTTCGGTAATATATTTAAATTTAACGAAGATAAAAGCCATTTTTCAAAAAATATTTATCAACTGTGCCAAAACAGCTCGGAGGTGTCATGGCGAAAGCGTGACGTCACTCTTTAGTAAATACGTAATTATTTGTATGCATTGCGAAGAAAATTTAAAAAATATTGATTTAAAATGTATTATAGAAACTAATTTCAAAGTTTATAAGTGGTGTGCAGTATTGCATTGTGAATCCACATTAAAATAATGCTCAAAAATGTGTTAGTAATTATTTTAAGCGAGAAAATAATAAGAAATGATTGTATAAAGTTGGCGCGGAGAACCCCGAAACACGTATTCGTGAATTCGAAATTATATTTCTGTTCTGAGTCGATAAAGCATACGTGAAACAACAGAAAATAAATAAAAATGCGTATTCTCAACATATTCATAACAACAAAATACATCTGACGTGAGTTGTTTACTTAAGCGTGACGTCACGTGTGTTTTAGTCAAAATGGCCAACTGCAGAATTTCAATCTTTTATTTTATTGATAATCTCATTAATCTTAGTGTTTTTAAGATTTTTAAGTCACTATATTGAATTTATTTATTATACATTTTCCCTTAAAAACACTAATACGATCATTTATGGATACTGTCGTCATGCCTATTCTATTGATAATTTATTATTTCGATCATTTGAGTTTTCTCATAATTACTCCTTGTTCTCTTGTAGTTTTAAAGTTTTAATTACTAAAATACACAATATATTATTTAGGTAAAAAATAAGTATACGAACTTAGAAATTTTGTATAATATACTAGCTGACCATGCAACTTCCTCTGACTAAAGGAATGTTTTAATTTACAATCTTTTTTAGAAAGAAAGAAAGAAAGAAAGAAAAAACATTTATTTCAAGGACAATAAAGAACATCAATACAAAAAATAAATAAACAAAACTAAACTAAAAATGAAAATAACATAAAATTTACACACAAGAAAGAAAGTAAAAAAGAACATGAGAAAAAAATAAAAATAAAGAAAATCAATTGTAAAACAGTGTCCTTGAAAAAGGGAAGCCAACTCAGCATTATCTATGCTGCAATTATGCACACACAGAGCTTTTAATTGCCTCTCCACTCCTAGTCATATACCATGCTAGAACTGAAAAAAATCTCCTTTTAAATACTACATACTATCCCAGGTACACACGCAGAACCCAGCTTATACCGACCGAGTATAATCTTATGCAAATACAGACCCTTCTCAAGATTTATTCATCACCGATCTTAGATTACAAAATAAAGTACAGATGGAGCATGACAACCGCCCGTCGCCCTTGTCAAAGAAAATACGAAATCAAAAACAAATACGTCGCTGCACCAGTGCTATAGCGCATATAGTGTCATGCAATACGTCAAAAAGGGTTTGCAATTTTAGTAAAAAAATGCCGTCTTGTGATAATAAAACGCTGTAAAATTTGTTCCCGAAAACAAAAAAAAAAAGATAAAACATCGTTTCACAGGTTTTCTGTAGATTATTTGGCTGATTTATTTCTTTAAGGTGATTGCTACGATCTGTTCCCAGCCAATGTCCCGCTAGATGGCGCTGAATTCTACATTTCTAGTTTATTTGAGTTTTTGCGTAATTGGAAAAGATTAAGGTCGTAGGAATAGTCATGGCGATTACTGAATATTATATTTTATTTAAATATGTCATATCATTGCCTTAAAATCCACCCAATTCGGTAAAACCATGCGTTTTAACATCTGTCATTGCATACAGGGTCGTTTACACACACAGACGTATACAAAAATGATAAAGATTGAACTCTAGATGGCGTGAATGTAAAACAAGTTTGGCGTGTATGTATTTGAGTAGATAGTAGCATATTATATTCTGAATTTCTGATCCATGCCTATTCACTCAAAACTACCTAATAACACTAATGATTTGTAACAGTAAATTATTTCAATAGGTAGGTATTTGAACATTTCCCAACAAGACGTAAGAATAATTATTCGTAGGTATACAAGATACAATAACAAATCTAATACACTATTTATTATTTTATTATTTACTAGCGGTCCGCCCCGGCTTCGCCCGTGGTACACGTTTACGTTTTCTCTCCATAAGAAGTAAGAACCATCCTCGTACTTCAAGGAATATAATAAAAAAAGAATTATCGAAATCGGTTCAGCCGTTCTCGAGTTATGCGCTTACCAACACATTTTGCGATTCATTTTTATATTAGACTAGCGGTCCGCCCCGGCTTCGCCCGTGGTACATGTTTACGTTTTCTCTACATAAGAACCATCCTCGTACTTCAAGGAATATAATAAAAAAAGAATTATCGAAATCGGTTCAGCCGTTCTCGAGTTATGCGCTTACCAACACATTTTGCGATTCATTTATATATATATAAGATTATGTGAAAATAACCAGGAAGGTGAAAAACATATTTACGAAAACATAGTAACATATGGCTGTCGCTACAATAATTATATTTCAATTTTATCTTTTTATACCTAGTAGAACTGGCCGACGAATAAAAAAAATCGTATTAGAATACAATATATTACGGAACAAAAAAAGGATTGTAACTGAATTAGGTAGGTATGTTTGTTTCAGGGCGCACCGTTTTCGACGACGCGACGCGACGCGCGACGTAAGCGTATAGGTATAGGTACCTACTTTGCTAAAACAAACTAATAAAATTGTGTGTCTGTCTGAAAATTCGGAAAAGCATATTTTGCAAGTTTGTGATTACTTTGATAGTTTACCGATTTATAATAATTGTAATTGTAATTGTATAATATATAATTTGCAATGTGGTGAAATTTCATAAAAATCACGGGCCAATTTTTTGTTTTGAATCCCACCGAAAATATAATTGCGTTATTAGAATAATTAATTACTATACCTACCCACGATCAATTATTACAATATAGTCTCAAATGCATACTAGAGAAATATTGCAATTTGATTCAATTAAAATGCATAGCATACAAAAATAAATTCACAACACAAGAAATTCCGCGCGCAAATCATAGCGCGTGTCAATGAAATCAAGAATGTTTTATATCAAGCCGACGCGGACGAGCGACGACGCGACGCCGAACAAAAGTACCTACGACGGACGACCACGCTTCGAGTTGCCAAACACACAGCCAAACAACAATAATGAGTAATAAATTGTTTACAAAAAAAACAAGTTTTCCATTTTTCTGTATGAGTAGACAGAACTTCAAAACGCCACCTGCTACGGTTTATATTATGAACGATGGTTATAAAAATAAAAGTTATATTTGTTGGTGTAAACTATTTTATTGATCAATAATTTTGGAATTTAAAACTGTCAACATTGATTACAATAAAACGCAGTTTTATTTTATTACACTATTGTTTTTTTATCAAAACATGTATTTGAAGTACCATATAATATTATGCTGATCCAAGCATTTTCACTCAAAACTAATATCACTAATGATTTGTAAAAGTAAATTATTTCAATATACATTTCATAACCAACAAGTAAGAATAATTATTATTATTCCTACCTACAACAACAAACCTAAAACACTATTTACTATGGGAAAATAACCAGGAAGGTGAAAAACATTATATTATTATTTACGATTTCGACGCACTCGACTTTTAGTAAAATATAGTAGGTAAACATAATATTATGGTTTTGATTTTTGCTACTAGTATAAGAAAACTGCGTGTTCAAACTACTTGTTTGTCTGTCTGAAAATTCGGAAGTACTTTGGTACTAGTTTACCGATTTATAATAATATTGTATATATCGTTGTTTAAAAAATATTCAAACACAATAAAATATGATATACTGATTTATCACTGGTTTCAGTGATGAACTGATGAGTCAATGTTAGCCACTATACTTTCGTCATACGTGTGTATGATTGATGTGATTTGCAACGTGGCGTGGTGATATTTCAGAAAAATCACGGGTCAAATTGTCCCACCGAAAATATAACTGCGTTATAAGAATAACTATACCTACGATAAATTATACATAATACAATATAGTCTCAAATGCATACTAGTGAAATATTTTATTTGAATCAATAAAATAAAAAAAAAATAAAAAATAATAATAATACAAAAATAAATTCACAACACAAGAAAATCCGCGCGCAAATCATAGCGCGTGACAATGAAATCAAGAACTTTCGAGCCGACGCGACGCGGACGACGAAGGAGCCTAAACAAAAGTACCTACAATCATAGGCGGCTCGTGACAAAATTGTATGGCCGTGTTCACTTGAAATAAAACAACGAAAATAGGTACCTACAATAGCGTTAGCAGTACAAAAAAAATGAGCACCACATTATAAATGTCTATTTAATATTTATACACTAAAAATTATAGAGTATTTCAAAACGAATTCAATTATTATTTAGCAATAATTAGAAAATCCCCGAATTTGCATTCGTGATCGTATTCATAGTGTTTGTCTACACTAATATTATAAAGAGGAAAACTTTGTTTGTTTGTTTGATTGTAATGAATAGGCTCATAAACTACTGGACATTTTACCAATGTTTGCAAGTTTGTGATTACTTTGATAGTTTACCGATTTATAATAATTGTATACTTATATCATTGTTTAAAAATATTCAAACACAATATGATATAGGTACTGATTTATCACTGGTTTCAGTGATGAACTGATGAGTCAATGTTAGCCACAATACTAATCACTTTCGTCATACATGTGTATGAACTATGATTGATGTGATTTGCAATGTGGTGAAATTTCATAAAAATCACGGGCCAATTTTTTGTTTTGAATCCCACCGAAAATACATATATTACTAATTGCGTTATTAGAATAATTAATTACTATACCCACGATCAATTATTACAATTTACAATATAGTCTCAAATGCATACTAGAGAAACATTGCAATTTGAATCAATTAAAATGCATAGCATACAAAAATAAATTCACAACACAAGAAATTCCGCGCGCAAATCATAGCGCGTGTCAAATGAAATCAAGAATGTAATTTATATCAAGCCGACGACGACGCCGAACTAAAGTACCTACAGTACCATTTACCTTCAGTGTACAATACAGTTTACAGACCTACGACGGACGAACAATAATGAGTAATAAATTGTTTACAAAAAAAAACATAGTTTCTAAGGTCATTAGTTTTATTTTATTTTATTGTTATTTTCTTTGAACGATTGGAAATGAAATTACTCAATTTTTACACAGAACTTTGATTTATTAGAATTATGCTCATTATGTATAAGATAACGAACGCGAATGCACGACATCTAGCGCGTCTTAAGTCTAAACATCGCCTTTCGTTTAGACATTGACGCGCTAGATCTGTAATAAGTATATAGTCTATGCGCTAGATGTCGTGCTTTATGTCGTGTTTCGCTTGGCAAAAGTCACGCACACTACTGTAGAAGTGTCAAATTTTTCCGGTATTTTACTGTTGTTTTTCTAAGTAAATATTGTAAATTATTGATTAAAAAGGTCGAACGCGCACACATTTCATTATAGAGAAGTGATAAAATGATTAGTTTTAAAGAAATAGTGTCTGTGTTAAGTGTTTAGAGGTAATCAAAAATGTATGGAGGGACGGTCGGAACATCCACCTTAAGAGCCGATTTTTCAATCCTTGGTTAAAATTTATCCGTCCAATAAAGTATTACACGAACATTTTAAAATGTCACCTGTAAACTGTCATATACGGACAATTAGAATACATTTTTGAAATGGTAGTTTAATACGTTATTCGATGAATAAGTTTTAACCAAGGATTGAAAAATCAGCCCTTATACGAATAATAATTTTACAGATATGAAGGAATACAAAACTTCAACGTATGTTGCCAGTATTTTGAAAATGAATTTGCCATTTTTATTGGTAAAATGGTTAAAGGATCTTCAGGGTAATGCTGTTGGATTTTTCGATCGTGAATGTGATTATTTGTATAGTGCACTAAAGGTTCATGATAATTATTAGATTATTTTAAGAAGCATAATACATTATTTTGTTACTTTTATAAAGCTTAAAAACGTCATAGTCGTTTTCGCTAGCGATTTAATTTATGTGAACTCCATGATGGATATGATGAAAATAAAGTGTCCCGTATTCTCGACTAAAAACTACCGCTATTAGTATTCATATATTATGAAAAATAAAAAATAATATAATTATTATAGTTAATATTGAAACTTTTTTTATGTAATTTATTTAATAAAAAATTGAATACAATTTTTTTGTCCATATATAACTTTAGTAGGCAGGTACTTTATGTAATAAAAGAATTTAAATAAAAATTAAAACTTGACTTCTCATTTATGTATATAGCCTACGTCACTACCGCCACTAACATAATAATTCAGATCATTGCAATGAAACCTCACAACTCAAAATCGGTCCAACGGTTTATACTGCAGGGCGTGTCAAAGAAATATTATACATACATCCATAAACTCGAAAAACATAACCCTCTTTTTTGCGTAGTCGGGGAAAAATTTGGGAAATTTTTCAATATCTGGCAACATTACACGCACACAGAAGCACCGTGTACGTACAGTGCAGCGGCGAAATGACAGCACACATAGCTTTATTGAAAATGACGATAAATTATTCGGTTTAGTTCGGCAACGCTCCATCTGTCTTTTATTTTGTAACAATGATATTATATATAGAAACAAGAGGTAGATACGTTACCAACGCACCAAAACGTAAACCGTGAATTGGTCCTAATTGGGACCAGTGGAATCAGTCAGATTGTGACTTGTGACAGCGAACGCACATGCTGATTTAAACGTTAAAATTATCAATAATGCCTTCTTGTGTGTTCAGAAAGTGCACAAATTACGATAATAAAATATAGAAAGATAGAGGGATATCATATCACAGGTAAATGTATTAAAATATTATAATTTTAGAGCAAAAATAACAATTTGCAATTATTAATGAATGACACGTCTTGCTTGACACTTGTATTGAAATAATGAAAGGGATAAAACATTGCTTCAATCACTAGTGTGACAAAGCTAGCGCACACTGTGTTCAAAGATTATCATGTAGATACGATTATTGAAAATAGAACGGTTATTTTATTAACTAGCTTCCGCCCACGACTTTGTACGTGCATCCCCGTTTTTCCCCTTTCCCGCAAGAATTTCGGGAAATCCTTTCTTAGCGGATGCCTACGTCCTAACATCTACCTGCATGCCAAATTTCAGCCCGATACGTCTAGTGGTTTGAGCTGTGCGTTGATAGATCACTATATCAGTCACCTTTGAGTTTTATATATATAGATTTCGATTTGGGTAAATACTTGATTATTTTTATATTTAAATCCACACAGTGCATGTAATTAACAAATAGGGTCAATGTACCACTAGCTGACCAAGCGCCAATACTTGACCAAAATTCAAATATACGCGCCAATTAAGAAAATACGGCAGCCCCAAATGATAGTTTATTGTTTTTTCTATAAAGCAACATCATCTATAAAATAAAAACAAACCTTGCTGCTATTGGTCAGAAATATGGACATTTTTTCAACACGAAGATGTAATTAAGTAGGTGCCCCGTAAGTAATCACATTTTTTACTAAGAGTTTTTTATCGGGAGTTGATTGGGAAATCTTAATTTATCTTGAATGCAATCGATTACTCTTTATATGTCTTGTTATAGGCATAATGTTGAACCATTCTGTTATAGACTTTCGGCTTCATTTTTGGCATGAACAGTTTTTCATGATTTTTAGCGGCCTGGTTATCTTTTGGAGCAACAAAAACAATTTTTCGCCTATTGTTGACCAGTATGGTCAGCTCTTGGTTCTTTATATTTTGCTAAGTAAGACTTGCTTTTTTTGTGCTTATACTTAATTTAACAAACCATATAAGCCGTCTAAGTCCTATTCCAACACCAACAATGCATCTCGAATCAACATCAACTTCAGTCAGTCATTTCCTTGTACCTCCTTCGCCCAAATTAGTAGATTTAATAACTAAAATGCAACAGAAAATAAGCCCAGCTTTTGGCAAACATTTAATATGGCCTTCTGATTCTCCGTTAAAAAAGAAGACTGAACGCTTGCCCTTTGCTACAACTTCCAAGAAATAGCAAGACTACTGGGTGTCGAAGGAAAAAGAGAAAAAAGAAAAGATTGTATGGTACGTAGGTATAGTCATTAAGGATTAATAACAGTATTGTAAGAATGATTTATAACATTTAATAAAATAAACTTCAATATAAATACAGACTTTTTTTATTTATTAAACAAAACTAATGTTCGAAGAAGGACATTTTGTCCATTTTGAAAATGGTCAACTTTTAGAGCAATGATGGTCAGATATTGGTGATCAGTGGTCAGGTATTGGTACTTTTAGCAGAAGTAACGTTCAGAGTAGTTTTCATAAAACCTTTAAAGGCTATCAAATTGATACTAAGAACAATAGTTGCAGTGACTATTCAATTATCTGTGTCCCAAAAATAACATTGAACGTAAAACAAATAAGCCGTTTTTTATATATAGCTAAAGATAAAACCGCTTAAATGGTCAACTAGTGGTACATCAACCCTATATCTATTTATTATATACAATGAAATCGTGATGGCAAAAATGTTTGTTTGCAAAAATGATGTTGAATATACGTATACATTAAAGAAAAGAAAAGCTACTGACGAAAAATGCTATTTGCTTTTCTGTAAATAGCTATTGAACATAAATTTTATTTGTGTTTTAGATAAAAAAGGCTTATACTTCATCCTTTCTTTTATTTCATACTTTTTTTCATCTAGGCACCACTATTATTATATCCTACAAGTTGGAGTGATGACCTTGTACGGGTTCCGGGAATTGCCTTGAAACGAATAGCGTAAGATCGGTCTGTATGGAGTTCTATAAGGAGGACTATGCTCAGCAGTGGGTGTTTATCGGGTGAAATGATGATGACCGAAAACGAACACCACAGCTAGTAATAAATGCTTAATACAGTTATATCTCCAAAAAAGTTTTTTTCATTTTAATAAAACTTCATAATAATAATTAAATAGTAAATGAAATTGTCACATTTGTTTACGTGTGCAGGAAACGAAACATCTATAACATTGAACCTTCTGTGTCGTTAGTCTATGCCAATTGCCATGGCAACTATTTGTTTATTTATATTTAATTGGTGAATTCTTATGACTTTTGCTTACACCTGCGCGGAAGTGACAAACTATCTTTGTCTTTTTTGTTTATATCATTTTATTATAGCCATCTCTCTTATACAGTCTGTCAATGTAATAAATTAAGTAAAATGAAACTTGTATTTGTGTGTGCCTGACACTGCATATGAAGCATTTTTTTTGGATATATTGTGAGTATATAACGTATCTATACATAAAATATCATTGTTTTGTAATCTAAGTCACCGATATAGTGCTTAGAATACTCTAGAACTGATTTGATCTGGTTCAAAACATTTAGATTGTCATTTGTTTCTTTTATCTTTGACACACTTCTGTTTCGGTTTAATGTGTTAATATTAATGATGGTAATCTGCTTTTCGCAACACCTCACCTAATATTAATATTTCATGTTATGAGGTATCGATCTATCCATCAAAAATTAATTTTATAAATAACTAGCTTTCCACCTGCGCGCGGCATCGCCTGCGCAGTCAAAGAAAAACCCGTATAGTTCCCGTTCCCGTGGGATTTCCGGGATTAAACCTATCCTATGTCCTTTCTCGAGTATCAAAATATCTCTATACGAAATTTCATGCAAATCGGTTCGGTAGTTAAGGCGTGATTGAGTAACAGACAGACAGACAGAGTTACTTTCGCATTTATAATGTTATATTAATAATAGTATGGATTAAAAAATGATAGAGAGATGAATGTCTATCTATGATGGGCCGTCTTTATAGATGCTTTCATAATCGCCGTAATGGCGGCAAATATCGACGATCATTTGTTGGGCCAACGCTGCCCATTGTAGCCTGTAGAGGGCACATAATACACCATTTGATGACCGATTAATACATAACTATGCCCACGTGTCTGTCTGCTAAATGACCTGAAAGCAGTTAAAGTAGACGGGACATAAAACCGACCGCCGTAAATTTTAGTCGAGCTGCGATGACTGGAATAATTTTTATAACCTTGTACGGTATCTGTGCTTTATGATTGTATGGGACGATAAAGTTAGGTTATTTAGTTATGATATAGCAAAATGTTCACTTTAATTACCTATTTAGGTACAAGCACATAGGTGTTTTATTCTGCTCCTGTAATATTAAATAAATAAATAAACGTTTATTGTCAACATAACACAAATACATCAGAGCATGAGATTTTACACAAAATAAACATAGCAACTCAGATATTATACACACATTAAATTTATCATCAATCAGTCATTATTGTCAAAATATGTATTCATATTAATGTGCAGTAGGAAGGTACTGGGCATATTAAAGTTCGTGTACTACTCTAAAATTTGTAAAATATTATCAAAATTAGTTAGTTAAAACTAATATAGCATTATTCTATCTGTGGTTAAAACTAAAAAGCGTAGAACAAACCCTTGAAATTAAACGTATTTTACGCAAGTTAAAAATCAACACACACTATGTTTCTTCAAATATTTTTAAGTATTTATCTATTCTTATATTTATTGCTGCAGTAAAAACTTGCGTTTGTATATAAAAATTTACAATTTCTTCACAACTCAGCTTATAATATAAAATTCACTAGTATAGGTATCAACGTACACCTTTTTCATACTATCAATAATTAATCGAACTAGTAAATAAGGAACGAACTAAGTCCAATAACGTCGAACTGTTACGAAATTACGGTCACCCTACAATAAATTGTGAAGGTTATAAGAATTAATAAAAGTTTCAAGTGGAAAACTTCAAGGGATGAAATGTCTGGAAATCGGTCGGGTATTACGTCTTTTCTATGTAAGGATTAGGTTAAAATATAAAATTTCTAGACTTCAGTAGAATATACAGATGGATTGATAATCTTGGTTCTTTGAATTTCTGCAGTTTATTTTATTGAAAAAAAGATTACACGCTCATCGGGTTTTATATTTAGGTAATTATACTGTTTTATAATTATTACAGAGTATCAATATGTTATTGCTCGACATTTATCAATTTCTCATTTCCTCTGACTAGCATATCGTTTTAAAACTATTAAAACTTGTTACAGCAATATTTAATTAGGGTCATATTATGTTGTAAATATGTACTTTTAAAAATATTTTCGTTCGAATTGAAAACGTATGGCCTGTGGGTGTGCGATTTTTTGCACCCGAGTGTAGCTCAATACTTTGCAGGTTATCTCTAACCTATAGCCTTATAGTAGTTAATAAATAAAAAAATGTGTACTTACTTATTTAATTTTATATTATTGTCTACAGAACAATGTGGCCGGGTAAGAAGACAGAAGGCAGCGCAGGCACACCCACGGAAGAAGATATCAAAGTAGTGCTCGTGGGAGACACACAGTGCGGCAAAACGTCGCTCGTACAGCGTTTTGTTACTGATAACTTTGTTGAGGTAAGCGATAAATTATAGTGATATTAAAAAGTAGAGTTTTTTTGTTTAAACGCGCTATTCTCAGGAACCAAGGGTCTGATTCTAAAAATTATTTCACTGTTAGATAGATCATTTATCGAGAAAGGCTATCATGGCGCAGCTAGCCATACTAATATTATAAATGCGAAAGTAACTCTGTCTGTCTGTCTGTTACTCAATCACGCCTTAACTACTGAACCAATTTGCTTGAAATTTGGTATAGAGATATTTTGATGCATTTGCATGCCATTTGAGAAAGGACATAGGATACTTTTTACCCCGGGAAATAGGATAGGTTTTATCCCGGAAATCCCACGGGAACGGGAACTATGCTGGTTTTTATTTGACTGCGCGGGGGAAGCTGCGGGTGGAAAGCTAGTTACCTATATATGATGTTTGATAATATATTATTTTGTATGGTATTCTTATACGTATTTAGAGCGATATACCTACGTATCGAGAAAGTTTTAGTAACGTAGGTAGGTAATATGATAAGCTTCTGTATGAAGTTATGTAAGTTTTCTCCAATGTAAGTTTATTCGTGATAGGTTCAAAGTAATAGAGGTAAGTTTAATTCGGATCACCAAAGATCTTTGTGTAAATAAAGAGAAAGCATTATGACCAATAATAGGCCAAACAAAATGGCCCGTATAATCTGTAAGTATCTCAACACATAAAGGAAACATAATATTTATCACACAATATTCAGTTGTTCAAACTCACACCCTCTTACTACGTTTATATAAATCACTACTTATATCAGATATATTTATCTAACCCCCAAAGAGTAACCCAATTCAAACTAAAATACGCGCGACTACATTTCCTCTAAACACATCACAAGTAAACGATTACCATGATGTCTTATAGCAGTATTACTTCCAGAGTGGGAACGTGATGGCGCTAGACGATCTGTATAGCGCTGTCACTTTTCCACACTCGAAGAAATACTGCTTTAACACGTCATGGTATGGCAGGAAGTTATCAGTGAATACAGGTTACACGCGTTTTTACAAATATTTACAAGCGTGGGTGTAAGCAGGATGTTATTTTAGGATCTAGAGTAAACAAAGTCATTACTTTGCTATCGACATTTCAGAGGTTTGTCGGAGTAAGGGATTACTAGGGTTTCGTTTAAATTTAGCTTTTTTTGTTGCGAACAACTTTGCAAGTGACTTATAGGCTTTTAATTTTGCGGCTATTTTGGAAACAAGGCAAATTTTCTCTTCGTAGATACAAAACACCCTTGTATCTACACTAATATTATAAAGCTAAAGAGTTTGTTTGTTTGAACGCGCTAATCTCGGGAACTACTGGTCCGATTTGAAAAATTATTTCGGTGTTAAATAGCCCATTTATCGAGGAAGGCTATATATCATCACACTAAGACCAACAGGAGCGGAGCAATGCGGGTAAAACCGCGGGGCACAGCTAATATAAAATAACGAAGGAAAGATAATAATTATGATATTGCATTCATAGTACATACGTAGCGTACCTACATGCGTATCTAACATTGTTTGTCATTTAATCACCACTTTTAAATGAAAGCTTACGCTTTTAAATTAATAAATGAATGAATTAATTAAATGAATGAAAATATAACTTTATTGCACGTTCTAAAAGCATTGAAATAAAAACGTAGGGAGTGGATAGAAAATAATTGACATTCGCTTCATGTTTCACGTGTGTAAAACCAGCTTAATAAAACCCTTTCGTCCAGTGTTTTGATTATGAAATTATGAATTAACTGATAAAATTTTTATAGGTAATGGATATTTGCTTAAATATTATTCGTTTTGAAAGAGTCTAAAGAAAATATAGGAATACTTAATTAAACATTTATTCCCATTTTCCCCTTAAAATATATTAAGATTAACGAACTTTAACTTTATTTTACTGTGCCTTTTTTCCTTTTTCTCTTAATTGATGTAAATATTGTTACATTCTCAATGAAATATACATAAATGTTCTGAAATCTTACAGCAAACAAGACATTTGAAAGCTTCAAAAGCTAAGCACCTCTCGTTATTTCTCATTCAAGGTTCGCGAGACATGTTGAAACGTGTTTTTGTGACGTCTCCCTTCAATAATTTCAGACGTTGCCGACATAGACTTAGAGCTTATTAAAAAAAGGAGTAACAATGAATATTATTTTTGTATGAAAGAATAGGGGACTTTTTAAATATTCGATTAAAATATTGATTTACTGCACATTAGTTAAAAATTTTAACCAATAAATTATTTTTTAAACATAAACAACATTAGATGATGTAAGGTTGTTGTTTGAAAGTGATTTTTAAAGAATATAGCAATATCTATTAATAGCACTATTAAAAATTATAAAACAACGTTTAAATGTAATCTATACAAATATTATAAAGAGGAAAGGTTTGATTTTTTGTTTGTTTGTTTGTTTGTATGAATTGAATAGGCTCCGAAACTACTTGGCAGATTTGAAAAATTCTTTCACCATTCGAAAGCTACATTATTCACGAGTAACATAGGCTAGGTTTTATCCCTGAAATCCCACGGGAACGGGAACTATGCGGGTTTTTCTTTGAAAACGCGGGCGAAGCCGCGGGCGGAAAGCTAGTATTTTATACGCTCCGAACTCACGCAACGCAGACCAATGAAACACTTGTGGAACTACTGGATATATTGATTTAATTTTTAATCTATAAATTGCTCTGGTAACTTTAATCTTCATTGAGCTCTTGGTAGCATAAATCTATTGAGTTTTTGTCGTAAAGTATTATAATTTCCAATATGTAAATTGTAGTACAGCAGCTCTTAGTCTATCATTTCAATAGCCACCCTCGTTAGTCCTTTCAACTCTGACCGCTGTCTTAGCGCCGCCATGTTTTTTCATTCGCATTGAGCTAAACGTGACAATTTACATTTTATTTCACACGTTTTACAGACGAATCTGTTGTTTTGGACCTTCTATGTATATTGGTTAAATTTTGATTTCATGTCATATTTTGTGTCATATTCTGATGAAGGAAGATTTGATTTCTTATATTTGTTTGTTTGGACAAAAACTGCTCGACGATCTCGTAACATACATTGGTTACATAGGCTTTTTTATTTATTTCTATCTCGGCTTTATTTCAAAACTCTATCAGTTGGGAAAAATTATTTGCATACCGATATTTGAATTTTGGTATGTAACAAAAATCAACTGAAAACCCCGCTTTAAATAACAGGAAACGTATAACATTTCGTAAAACCAAAACATATATATTTGACTGACCGGTTGGCTTAGTTGGTAGTAACCCACGACCTCTGCCTTTCAAGCCAGAGATCGTGGGTTCGATTCCCACCCAGGGCAAATATTTGTGTGATGAACACAGATGTTTTCTCTGTTTCGGGGTGTTAATTATCTATTAAGTATTTATTTAAAATTATAATATGTATGTTCCACACAAGCAAAAGCTAAGTATGAGATCAGATCTTGCCAGTTGCCGTGTGTAAAAATCGTCCTGAAATATTGAAATAGTGTTGCGCTTCGCGGTTTCACCCACGTGGCTCCCCTCCTGTTGGTCTTAGCGTGATGATATAGCCTATAGCCTTCCTCGACAAATAGGCTATCTAACACTGAAAGAATTTTTAAAATCGGACCAGTCGTTCCTGAGATTAGCGCGTTCAAACAAACAAACTCTACAGCTTTATAATATTAAAGTATAGATTAGGTATACATTAAGTTAAGATGTTATTAGTGTAGAATTAATCAAAGAATCTTTCGCAAATGATACTCAATTTAGCAACAAAATATCGTGACGTAAAGCCCTGCCATCTGGGGTCTGAGTAATTTGGAATACTTTTTCGTGTTATAAAATTTTGGCCTCGCTACATTTCTGCCTAATAACCATTATTATGAAATGATAAATAGACCGTGCTCTTAATAAACCTTTTTAGATTATTTTTACGGTACCACTTGGGAATAAAGTATGTTTTTAATATGGACAGTTTTGAAGTAGATTAGACTATAAATAAAGAAAAAAAGAGAAGTGTAAGTGTAATTATTTTTTATGGAAAATTCATTCACATTTTTATTTATTAATTCTTAACAGTAACGTTTAGAGAAAAGCTAATAATTATAATTTCTTAAAATTATTAAAATTTCATACAATTGCTAGCCTTATTTTTATAGAGCGTTGCTTGTGATCCTGGATGACGTGTGTACATAAAAACAATTGTATGAAAATCATTTCACATTCGTTCAGTCAGGAAATATAATAATATTTGATCAAACATACGGTTACAGTAATCCCCTACACTAATCTCACGACACGTTTGCTATGTTTACATGAACACGTGATTCTCGTAATGCTCCATCCACACGATCATAGCTTGATCAAGCCTGTGGCTTGGCACACAAAACTGTACAAATATAATACAGCTGAGTTTGAACGAGCTAGCTCAGGAAGTGGTTCGAATTGAAAATTTATTTTTGTGTTCGATAGTACATTTATCGTGGAAGGTTTCAGACGATAGACATCTACAAAAGTTGATGGAAGTAGAAAAAATATTACTTTTGCATTTGCGTGGATTCGCTAATACAATATCTAGCAAATTATTTATTTTCATTTTATTGATATTATTATAAACTTAAAAAAAACGTACCTAGCTTGAAACTTAGATTTTTAATATTATTTCATACATGGATAGCAATTATTCAATATTCAGAATGAACATGCCTGCCGCATTCTATTTTAAAAACTCGTGTGAATCCCGGGCTAAACGATGCAAGCGGCTAGTAATTAAATCAATTAGGATACATGATAATTCATAAATGTAGGCTCAAAAAAGTGATATTTATAATAAAAATCGTAATCGAATAGTAGGTAGGTATATATTATTTAAATTTAATTACAAAAAATTTACATGTACCTGGAATACCTTACCTACCTTCGACTTCATCATTAGTATATTTTGTATATTACACATTCTATGTTCATAACTTTACGAACAAGCAATAAAACCAAATCTATTTTAAATTATTTTAAAACTTTCGTCAAAAGAAACCTCTTTTAAAAAAAAAAACTATAAATTGGCGCCAATTTTTCGCTCCGCCTTAAAATTGACTGTGACAGTTCGCGCCACAATTCAGCGGGAACTATAATACATCAATCTATTCAGAAATTAGAGATGCGGTATGCATGCGTCGCTATAACTCACTCGTGCCTTTTTTTGGTTTTTAAAACGTTCGTCCTAGGAAATAACCCCCATTTGTTCCCAGTGGCTTTTCGGATCAGCATTGTTTTATTATGTAGCCTACATATTGAAGCACAGTTAGAGTAGTAGGTATTAAGTAATATAGGTATTTAGTAATCTATGGTAATTCGTTAAAAATACTAATTATACATATATAGATCTGTAAAACCAATGACTAAAAAAATGTTGACTTTGAGTATTTGAGATTATCTCTGTGATCTTGACATATTGTTGCATTAATACCAAACAATTTAATTCAATCACAATCAGCATTTCTATTGTAAACAGGTTGTCTCTATTAATACTAAAACAGGACAGTTTCTCAGACAACAATTAACGAAATAATCAATAATCTATGCCAGTTACGAGTTCAAATACAATTTAACGGCACATAGAATAGCTTTAATGTTTGGGTGGATTCCTTAATTATACGATCCCCAAAGGTCGGATAAACCCGTATTCAATGTTCACAATCGAGGCCCTTGCGATGTTTTGTACCAACATTGTCTCTTGTTTGCATTTATTTCAGTGAACTGCTAATGAAAAGTCGATTTTACGTTAAATGTAAAATCTGTGTCATAATAAACATTGGAAATGAATATTATCTATGGCATTAGCTACTATTAAGTACTCTGTGTCTATGGTCATCACTACATAGTATAAAACAAAGTCGCTTTCTCTGTCCCTATTTCCCTATGTATGCTTAAATCTTTAAAACTACGCAACGGATTTTGATGCGGTTTTTTTAATAGATAGAGTGATTCAAGAGGAAGGTTTTAGTATATAATTTATTAGGTTTTAGACAAAGCGGGCGAAGCCGCGGGCGGTAAGCTAGTCATATTTTATAAACTACAAAAATGCAAGAGTATTAACGTTATGGTACAATGATATATGTACAATGTACGTGTATCTTAATTTAAAACAAAAACTAAGTTATGTTTTTCATATTCAGTTAAAAACAAGAATTTGAAAAATATAAGAAAATACTGCACATTTTTTATAAAATTTGACTGAGCCACTAAAAAATTTATTCGCCCGTGGTTATATTACGCTTCAATAGAAATATGCTCTTGGCGTTTGAATGGAGCACATTGAGTTTGAGTGACACATAAAAATATAGCACAGTAATAGAAGTACAAGTGACAAACTGCAATCGAACAAATTGGATCGCTTTGGAAACTATTTCGTTTCCACGTTTCTAAATGTTGGCGGGAATGACCTTTATTTTTTATCTATGATGCTTTTTTTTAAAACTCAAATTTGGATAATCTATATGGGCGTTCATATATTATTAATATGAAGGCGCTTCGTGTTACTTTTTCTATTATTTTTATCATTATAAATATGGCATTGTCATTATCTTTAACTCTAGGTAAATGTAACGTTATACGATAAAAATCTCTTCATACTAAATACGCCTGAAAATATTCTATACTAAATTCGACAATATATAAGAGCTAGCGCGCAAGAGCAACTTTTGTCTCCGCAACTATTTAGTCTCTCCCATCAACTCCATGGGCTAGTAAGAGCCAGCGCGCACGAGCAACTTTGTCTCCGCAACTATTTTGTCTCCGCAACTATTTTGTCTCTCCCGCCCATGGGCTAGTATGAAAGTGCGCGCACGTAGCGACGCAACTCCCCATACAAATTGATGGGAGAGACAAAATAGTTGCGGAGACAATGTTGCTCGTGCGCGCTGGCTCTAAGAAAGTGCGCGCACGTAGCGACGCAACTCTCCATAGAGTTGATGGGAGAGACAAAATAGTTGCGGAGACGAGTTGCTCTTGCGCGCTAGCTCAAACTTTAGAGCCAGCGCGCACGAGCAACTTTGTCTCCGCAACTATTTTGTCTCCGCAACTATTTTGTCTCTCCCACCCATGGGCTAGTATGAAAGTGCGCGCACGTAGCGACGCAACTCCCCATACAAATTGATGGGAGAGACAAAATAGTTGCGGAGACAAAGTTGCTCGTGCGTGCTGGCTCTTATAATGACATGATTCCCGCATAACTAAATTCAAACATTTCAACGCATATCTAAATTGGCAAATTCGAATTTCTTCTCGAAACAACGTATTTCACGAGTTGTCAAACTAAAACTAAAAGTGAGTGAAAACTGGCTCGAGTCTTTCAATTTTAACAAAGAAATTAAAGTTTAAACTCCAAAGTTAGTCTCGTGAAGTTGGCGTACGTTTACAATTACATATTGTATGAGTACAAGTTTTAGTTGGCTTCATTTTGTTACTGGTTTCTCTTTGTCTTTTATTTTATTCTCGTATTTGACAAATATGAAATAAATTTATGTTATGAAATAACTAGACTAATAAACTCTAAAAATTATAATCAGGAGTTACATTTTATACATTTTCATTTAATCGTTTAATAAGTTTTTTCAGCTGTCATATTTATCCATGTTTTAAAAGATAATAGGCAATGTTTAAGTACCTTCAGTTTATAATTTGTGTTGGTCGAAGCTATTATATGGAAATTTGAATTACTTAATGTTTAAATTATTGTTTTGAAAGCTCCTACAAGAACTTTAATATCACATGAATAATTTTTAGTTCCAGGAATATTTCACATCATTTTGATAACCTCCGCCTTTAGAGTTGGTGAAAAACTAAAACATTATTAACAAACTGAACTAAATAAGCGTTTCACAAGCTCTTCGTTTAGTTTGGAGATTGTACAGCACCTGTTCAATTTAGTACGAGATTGTTTACCTTCGATTTTGTATAAAATCTGGGCATCACTACATTTTCTCGAATGTAACTCGATAGTATATTAATTATATTGAATTAATCATTACTTAGTAAGACCACTGAATTTCTAAATGCATCTTATGTTTTTGCGTTAGTTAATACTCACGAAACCTCTATGTTTGGTTTTAAATTTTAATTCTATAAATGCCGAATCAAGCAAGTAACAAACGCTGGCTAGTACAAAATAAAAGAGTCTGTAAAAATATCGATTTGTGTCCCTGTCGATTAAATTAATTACACACCATACTTACATATAAATGCACACTCAATTAAGATTAGCAGCTCGGAAGCTGTCCATTGATAAAATAATTTTTGCGTTAAATCGTAACAAACAAATCGCATCAATAACTTCAAGTTTTTATTCTCGAAGTCGATAACGTGAATCGAAAACACTTAGTAAGTAGGTAAAGGAAAGCTGATTAAATCTAAATCGCAAACTCGCTAAGGTATTAATTCGTATTTATCACGCTGAGGGTTTTAATAAACTGTCAATCAGGTAAAACTCATTATTTAGTACAAAGAAAATGCCTTGGTGTTTATATCTACTTTGATTTGGAGTTAAAACATACAGGATATAGTTAACTAGCTGTACCCCGCGGTTTCACCCGCATTGCTCCGCTCCTGTTGGTCTTAGCGTGATGATATATAGCCCATAACCTTCCTCCATAAATGGGCTATCTAACACCGAAAGAATATTTCAAATCGAACCAGTAGTTCCTGAGATTAGCGTGTAGAAACAAACTCATCATCTTTCTTATATTAAGTATAGATAAGCATCTGAAGGTGATGAATTGAATATAATATCATAATACATAAGCATAACCTATTTATGATGATGAATATCATAACCATAAGGAAAGTTTCCATTTCAGAGACTCCGGCTTTTTATGAGGGCTATTATACGACATAACATATTGCATTATCTAAGTACTAGGTATATCATATACTAAAATATAATACTATGTAAATGGTTAATAAAATCTTGCTTTCATATATTATTGTATGCGTGAATATAAGAATTTTGTGTGAGATTTACGTAAAAAGTTTTTTCATGAGCTATTATAATTAATATCCAATACTAGCTGTGCCCCGCGGTTTCACCCGCATTGCTCCGCTCCTGTTGGTCTTAGCGTGATGATAATATCTTAATATATATAAATCTCGTGTCACAATGTTTGTCCTCAATGGACTCCTAAACCACTTAAGAGGGCTTATTCAATTTAACGCAAGTCAAAATCTCCGCGATCTATTACGATAGATCGCGGCTTGCGCTATCCTTTTACTATGAACAGCATAGGTCCACAGGAGAGCGCCGAGCAACATGTCCTCTCTCTGGGAAGGCTCGCTGCCGACTGATTTTAATCGGGTCGCGCGCAGTGTTTTATAGTACTTTAAAAAAAAATTGTAGAAAAATAATAGAGGTGCCTTAGTTGATTTTTTAAATTTAATCTTATAAGTAAGACGTTCTTTTATTGCAATATGTATAAATTATATTCAACTAAGTCAAATATCTTGGTGAAAATAATCATTTTGTCGACTATGATTTCTAAAACAATTCACATTGTTCGGATTTTAATTTCGTAAGTTAGGAGTCCAAAATAAAAAAATCTTTTAACTAACTATTTTAATAAGGATTTTTGCAGTTAGTTAAAAAAAGTGTGTGTTAGATCTGTCAGCAATTTCAGATATTTTTAGCTTCGAAATTGACACTAAAAGTGAAATCAAGTAATCATTGGCTCAGTTATCTTGATGGTATTCACAAATACTGTATTAATTGAAAAAAACTCTTAACTAACTATATAGACAATAAAATTTCCTAAAATTATTAGTAATTCATATGTTTGTAAGATAAGTGGTTGATGGACAATCTGGTTTGAAAAATCACATATTTGAGCCAAACAGCGCACGGACCGCGTACACGGCCTTAACCGATTATAATAAAATTCGCACACCATGTGCAGTTCGATCCAACTTGAGAGATAGGATAGTTTAAATCTCAAATCGTTTTAGAGAAAGCGGGCGAAGCCGCGGGCGGTAAGCTAGTATAATTATATAGCCTATAATCTTCCTCGATAAATGGGCTATCTAACACCGAAAGAATTTTTCAAATCGGAAATAGTTCCTGAGGTTAGCGCGTTCAAACAAACAAACTCTTCAGCTTTATATATTATTATAGATATAATATTTTGGTTCTATATAGAATAAGAGTCTACATGATACAAGGCTAACCTACCTACCTTACTAATAGTTATTATAGTTGGATATTTGTCAATCCAATATACTAATGCTTTTAGACTTCAAAACCGTTTACTTTTAATATTACTAAAAGTAAGTACTCAAAGCTACTTTACGTATTTTGAAAATTCCTTCACCAAGGTACATTATTTCTAAGTAACATATCTAATTTTTACATCCCTGAGCGCAACAGAGGTGCTAATTATAAATATTAGAGATCAAACAACAAATAAGGGTGTCGTTACCCTCAAAGGGTGTCGATGTTTGCAGTGATACAAAATAGCAATAGGTATGTAAGATATCAGACTAATTTCTATACTAACTAATTTTGAACCTTGATCTTTAAAAATAAAAAATAAATAATGTTATGAGAATTATTTATTTAAAACTATTCTTATTACCAATTATTATAATTACTTTATTATTACTTATTACTTACTTACTCCTGTGGCGCTGAAACCCCGAAGTGGGTCTTGGCCTCCGAGACGAGAACTCTCCACCTTCCCCGGTCCTGAGCGGTCTCTTGCCAATTGTCATTGGCTTGGAGCTTACTCAGGTCCCTCTCCACTTGATCGCGCCAGCGATACTTGGGTCGACCAACTGGCCGTCGGCCCGACGGACGACCCAAGTATGCTCTCTTCAGACCTCGCTCCTCACCCATTCGCTCTACATGACCGAGCCAACGCAGGCGTCGTGATTTTATTTCCCCAAGTATATTTGGCTCGGCCATGAGTTTTTCTAAATCGGCATTCTTACGGACTTTCTTATTATTACTTATTACATACTATCATCAGCATAAATTGTTTTTAACTAAAATACTAACAATGAACACAAGAGCAATACATGATAATAAAGCAAAATTGCAAAACAAATGGATTACTGTTTCAAATCAACAAGATGGAATGCTAATCGATGACCAATACGATTCTGGGTCGTTTTGAAATTATCAAGGGAACTATTGTTTGCTAAATATTATTTATACTAGCCGTTGTACGTGGCTTTGTCCGTCTTTAATGGATTTTTTGAAGATATCTTCTGAGTTTATCTAATGTTATAAAGAGGAAAACTTTGTTTGTTTGTTTGATTGTAATGAATAGGCTCATAAACTACTGGACCGATTTTAAAAATTCTTTCACCATTCGAAAGCTACATTATCTACGAGTAACATAGACTAGGTTTTATCCCGGAAATCCCACGGGAACGGGAACTATGCGAGTTTTTCTTTGAAAACGCGGGCGAAGCCGCAGGCGGAAAGCTAGTTCAAAATAAAAGAAGTAGTTCGTAGTTGGTAGTCGTAATATTTTTTTTCTGCACACTTTATTTGTATTTGTTAATATTACGAATATTAACAACAAGAAAATTGCAACCCACACATTTCTAAAGATAAGTACCAAAGGCGATAATAAAGTATTGGAAATATACTCGTATCTTTACAATAGTTTAATAATACCCCGTGTGGTTGCTGGAATAGAAAAGATATGGACCACGCATTGATACTAAAATAACCTAGGATTATAGAAAGGAGGTCAAATCTATTTGTTAACACGTGCTTCCTGCAGGAGGCAAGTAAGCTGTGATTGTTATGGGTTATATTTAGATTTTGTTTACAAAACATTATAAAATCGTGGCTGTTTTATATATCTGATTATTTACAAAAAATATATAAGTATATGGTATAGGTTCGTGTAATATTAATGTTACTTATAGCATCGACCCTTTTAAAATGATTAGATAGAGCGATTAAGTGATATGATTGAGTGGATGTTTTAATAACGAAATAAATAGCTATAGAAAGTAATTTATTTTAAAATTATTGAATCCCTAACAAACAAAGAGTTTAATGAAAACTAATTTATAGAAGACATTTATCACATGATGATGGTATGTAAGTATCGAATGCAAAATAAACAAAGCTTATAACGAAAACTAGGACACATTACAAAAACATTGCCAAAATATGAACACCTATCCTCAGCCTTAGCTACCTTGTCGAATATTCCATACACGGTATAAGCATTCCCACGGGGCTTATTTAATTAGAAAATTATTCAAGTCTTTCCGTATGATCAACCATTTTTTCCTGACCCCACAATACCTCTAATCACTAAAATTCTCGGGGTCTAGCACCGCTGGTTTCCCAGACTTGGCGGTGGTCCGCTCACCAACTGACATTTCCAATCGAGAGATTTCTTCCGAGCATTTATTCTACTCGAATAATCCACATCGATTCTGGGAAGATAACAATCGTTGGAATGTTCTTGCTTGACGAATCAGAGACAGTTTTTTAAGTTTATTATAGAGGAAAAACTCACCCGGTTATATTTGAAAGACAAAATGTTAAACGACAATCAATTATTAACAAAATTATCTTTATTAAACTTATTTTCTGTAAGATTAACAAAAACATAGTACCTACCTATAATATCGTATTACGACGATTTCTAAAAGCTGCATGAAATACACAACAAAGAAAACAATTAAAACTATATATTATCATCATCACTACATAGTATAAAACAAAGTCGCTTTCTCTGTCCCTATATCCCTTTGTATGCTTAAATCTTTACAAGTACGCAACGGATTTTAATGCGGTTTTTTTTAATACATAGAGTAATTCAAGAGGAAGATTTTAGTTGTATACGGAGTATATTATTATTAGTCTGTGATTTTAGTATATAATTTATTAGGTTTTAGACAAAGCGGGCGAAGCCGCGGACGGTAAGCTAGTTATAAATAAAAGAAAATAATAAAAATGTTTTAATATGTAATAAGTTTATTAACAGTTTGTAATAAAATAAACAATAAAGGTGGATGATAAAATATAATAATCATGATGTTGTTAAAAACAATTATAGGTACTCAAAGGATAAAATATCATGAAAGCGGAGTAATTTTAATTTACATAAAAAATATAAAAGCAAAGTTCTTAAAGTTTAAATTAACAGTCGTCAAGAGAAGTTTTTAAAGTCTTACGATGTCCAACATCCTTGAGGGAATATTTTATTTATTTTTACATACATAGAATAATATAAAAAATATTTTATTTATTTACATAAAAATAGATTTAAAATAAGTATTATTATTTCTTTTAATATTCACAATACCTATTTCCTAGATTTAAAAATTATATTCATTATTAATTAAAATATTTAATACAGCATGAAATATGAATACATCACGGCACATTATCTACACTAATATTATAAAGAGGAAAACTTTGTTTGTTTGATTGTAATGAACAGGCTCATAAACTACTGGACCGATTTTAAAAATTCTTTCACCATTCGAAAGCTACATTATCCACGAGTAACATAGGCTAGGTTTTATCCCAGAAATCCCACGGGAACGGGAACTATGCGAGTTTTTCTTTGAAAACGCGGGCGAAGCCGCAGGCGGAAAGCTAGTTGTTCATAATTTTATAAATAACTATAAGTATTACCACAGACTACCTAATAATAATATACTACGTGCAAAGTGTTAATAAAATCTAATTTTCCTTTCTTAAAAAACGGGATAAAACAAAATAATTCAGTACCTAAAATTATATCATACCTAAACATAAGGAGCGCAAAAAATTAATAAGCCTCAGAATAATTGCCAGTAATAAATTTGAATTAAAATTTACCAAGTTCGCAAGTTATTCGCGTGGAAGCATCTTAATGTTGCCAGTAAATGTTATGTAGATACGAATTGGGTAACTTTGAGCTCTCCCAGGACTATGATAAAGCAGTATTACTTCCCGTGTGGAAAAAGGACAGCGCTATATATATCGTATAGCGCCATCACTTTCCCACGCTGGATGTAATACTGCTATAAGACGTCATGGAAAACTTCTGTTCGCTTAAGAACTTGGAATATTCATGTGTACAAATTAACGTTTAGCGTTATTATTATGTAAATACGAAAGGGACTTTGCTAAGTTATCAAATGTATGGAATTAATATTTTGTTGATGTTTTACTTTATCTGTGGTACAATCCATACTTTATATTATATCCTTACTAATAATATTATAAATGCGAAAGTAACTCTGTCTGTCTGTCTGTTACTCAATCACGCATTAACTACTGAACCAATTTGCATGAAATTTGGTATAGAGATATTTTGATACCCGAGAAAGGACATAAGCTACTTTTTACCCCGGGACATAGGATAGGTTTTATCCCGGAAATCCCACAGGAAAGGGAACTATGCGGGTTTTTCTTTGACTGCGCAGGCAAAGCCGCGGGCGGAATTAGCTAGTTATATTATTTATATAAACGAAATCAATAATATGTTCAACCAAGGATCAATCTCTTTTATACAAGTGTTTATAGGATTACGGTTGTTTTTGCTTTTGTTCGCAAAAGCGATTTCTTATAATTCGTATAAAAAAGGAAAATAAGGAAAAGCTTATGTCATATCCAAAAATAATATGATCACAGTGCCGTCTTTAGGATCAACGAGGCTATGGGCCAAGGTACTGGCTGGGGCCTATGTAAGGGATGGAAAATCCTTAAATTTTAACTTTATCATTTTTCAGTTTACAATAACGCAATAGGCTAAATCGTAACCCCGTCTCTTAACACCCCACTTATGAGAGTTCAATAAATAAATTTTTTGAATCTAAAAAACTAATACCCCACCAATTCACGTGTGATACACGAAAGAACGAAGAATTATTTATTCCTGATCTATACTTGCAACTGAAGAAAGAATTTCTGACGTCTACATTCCCAAATATTGAAATAAGTCTCCGAATATTCCTTACCCTAATGATCACCAATTGTGCTGGTGAACGATCATTTTCTAGATTAAAGTTGATAAAATCCGATCATCGAAGCACAATGTCACAGTCACGATTGAATCATCTAAGTTTAATGAGTATCTATAGAATCGGACTTATTAAAATCGATTGATTTTGATGAACTCATATCTAATTTTGCTGCGAAGAAATCGAGAAAAAAAGTTTTTTAAGCTGTATATAATTACTGTTATTTTAGTGCAAAAATAAATTTTTAAACAAATTTTCTAAATCTTGTTTCTATTTTACCAAGTGTGTGATTTGATATTTTTCTTATTATGTTATAAAATTTGTTGTTGTATATCGAAAATTTTCAGAATTGTGGGGCCCCTGCCTACCTCGGGGCCTCGGGCCAGGGCCCTGCGGGCCCTGCCTTAAAGACGGCACTGTATGATCATAATACTCTTTTCAAGTATTCCTCATCTTACTGAATCAGAGAAATAATTCACAAATAATTAGTCTAAATTATTATTAATGAAAGATTCGCATAATAATAAATTACGCCTTAGCTTTTAAAATTAAAAAAGGTAAGAAAGTTCCAAAAATCCATTCATAAAGTCGTTACTAGATAAGAAATTCCGAAAGAATATTAAGAATACACTTGACTGCTTGGTTTCATCTCACGTGGAGATAATTGCTACAAAAAATTGTACCTGCTCTTGTTTAGAATAAACGGACCGTGAGAACTGGAGCATCCTGTTTTTTCTAGAGGAAGATTAACAAAAAAATTTAAATTAATGAAAAACATAAAAACTGTTTCCCGTACCGGGAATCGAACCCGAGCCTCCTGGGTGAAAGCCAGGTATCCTAGCCACTAGACCATACGGGAGTTGGGATGTTAATCGAAATTAAACAATGTTATCTAAAACAAATATAATAGCACAAACAGTATATGTAATACTAAACACGTATTTAAAACTAGAATGATATTTAATGTACATTAGTATGTAGGTAAATGTTTTATGATTTTTCTTAAAACATACCCGCATATGAAGCAGCAATCGTTTTGGCGCCGAACTGCCAATTAAAGAACAGAATAAAAAAGCGATTCAAAAGTTCGACTTTTCGTTCAAAAATCGAATGGAACTCTCATCGCATACCAATTCGTTTGACATTTTTATTTTTTTTTTATCTGAGATATTTCGGCGCTATCAAATCAAATCATAATTTTGATTTATTCATTTTCTGTATAAATGAATATTATTTTAAATTAGTATTGCTCATATTATTAAATTCGAACGTTTTGTACTGATAAAGGTCTTCAATAACGACTTTAGTTTTCTAAGAACATTAATGATACAAGGGTCGGTGCACTTAACACAGATATAGAGTTTTAAATATTCAATGGATATACTTAACATTTTTGTTTTTTTTATAAGACTCAAAATAGCGATCATCCAATCATTTGGTAACTATTCCTAAAATAATATCATTTAAAATCATCTGTGCCCGCGACTAAGTTCTCGTGGAATTATTAAAGAAGCCTGTTACTCATTACATGAGCTATTAGACTGTGAAAGTCCCGTTGATATTGGTCCACCCGTTCCAGAGATTAGCCGGAACATGCAGACAGGCAGAATTATTATAAAAAAAATATTGGGATATTATGTTCCGTGTAAGTATACAACAATATGAATTTAATAAAAAAGCGCTTTAAACAAATATTTTCAAGTACCTGATGAAATGTTTCACAGTCATAAAAAAATGTAGTTTATAAAAAAATTTCTACAGAAGTACATATAATAAATATCTTCTAGTAACTAAACAAAACTATATCAACGTTTGTCTGAGACGACTATAGCAAGTAATTTACTCCATTTGTACAAGAATTCAAACAAATAAACACCGAGCTTACAGAGCCGGCTTCTAAACTAATTCCTGTTATATAAATATTAAATGCTAATGTTTGTCTGTTTGTTACTCTACAACTACTGAACCGAAGTTGTTAAACATACAACTCGTTTTAAATATAGCTTCGTTCGCAGTTCACCATCTTAACATGACAATTAAAACATCTATTAATAAACTCAAGAACTTCTAATAAAACTTTGAAATAAATATACTTATGCATCATATGAATTTCTAAAATATTTATTGGCTTTTCAAATAATCCGCATTCTATCTGCGATATTAAAGTAATTTAAATATTTCGCTCGATAACATGTGAAAAGCAAACAAATACGCTCGCTTTAGAATATGAATAAATTCAAACCCGACTGAATTGAAAAGTCGTTTCAGACATCATTACTTTCCGATAGCCATTTGGTTCTTAATAGGGCTGTCACACATGTTTGAATAAAAAAAAAGACGTGTGACACTCGGGGACTGCTGCGGTAAAGCTATTGCATGCTATGCCTTCAAGCCACACCTCCGTCCGTCGGAGTGGGGAGCGTGAGGTGTTTTCGTTACGGAATTTCTGGATTCGGTCCCCGCGCTCAAGGCCCGCGATAGAAGCTATGCAATAGCTAAATAAATATGTTTAAATAGTTCTGCAATAAACTATATCATGAATATAAACTCCAAAGTACCTGTTTAATACGTATATTTAAGATTGACTAAACTCGCATAATGACTTCATACACGTCAAATACTTCGTCCCGTGGTAACTAGCTTCGACCCGCGGTTTCGCCCGAGTAAATGAGTCTTTTAAATGCTAACGTCCATGCGGGAGTATAAAAAGTAGCATAAGTTAGGTACTTTTTATACTGGCATTCCCTTATAACATCAGCTATTAGGTCGGCAAAACCAACAACAATAACTAAATAAATCTTAATTTTTCAATTAATATTTTATATTTAAAGGTCTCAAAGAGACCTAAGCCCGAGTACCTACTATTTCAAAACATCGTATTTCTATAAACATTTCCTTTAAACTATTAATTTATATTAATAAATTGTTTATTGACAACCCTAATCGTTCAACTTCAAAGGCAAGCTCGCTTATTCCGTCAGGGATATTGCACTTGCTGTGTCCACAACCGTGAATGCTAAAGACACTATTTATCCCCTGAATAGAACTAGACGTCATGATTTCTAGGGAGTTTACGTCATATTTTATTTTTGTAACTAGCTATGCCCTGTGGTTTTGCCTTCAGTTCTCCGCTTCTGTTGGTTTCGTGATTAAGCATTATAAGCATTATAAATTTAATTTGTATGGAATTTAATTTTATAATCGTATTACTAACATAGTTTCTAAGATTAATGTATACTAACACAAATATGGATGAAATATCTGGAATTAAAATATTATTTATTATATTATTATATTATTATAGCCTTCCTCAATAAACCTAAAGAATTTTTCAAATCGGACCCGTTCCTGAGATTAGTGCGTTCAAACAAACAAACTCGTCCGCTATATAATATTAGTATGGATTTAACATTTTATTTTTATAATTTAACCCGCTGTGCACCCTAGTTCAACCCGGGTTAAAATTATCTATTCGATTTTCTCTAATTTTCTTTTATACAAGCACTAATAAACACACAAAAAGAAATATTATTTGATGATAATTCTTATTCTTCATTCGTCGCACATTTATAAGTAGCAATTAAATTTAACCTTTCTTCGTATTTAGTGCAAATAATTATATTTGTTATCACCTTTATCCTTTATTCTCATTTAGTTTAATTATCAATAAAATTTATTTAGTTCTAAGAAAGGAGCTCGAAGTCATTCAACGATTCTAATTCATTTTGTGCACGTTAATTAATAATATTTATCAGAATTGAATATTGAGTTTTATAGCAGTTAAAATGCTTGATAACTAAATGTCAAATTTTTAAAAAGTAGAAAAATGAAAAAAATTCCGAATCTTGATCGAATTTTTTCTAGTCAAAACGATTTTTGTTTTTCATGATGTTAAAAATAAACTGAACTTAACTGATAACAAGGTTGAAGCTATATTTGTAGACGTACGTAATATGCATTACGTATTTTTACGTATTTTTATTACTGGTAGGTACTTGTACAATAAAGTGTTATAAATAAATAAATAAATATAATATGTGCCTTCCTCATTCCAATTTTTATCTAACCTACTACAAATTCTCTTTACATAATATTAATTAATCTGTAAAAGCTACCAAACACATGAACCAGCCAATATTATTAAACTAAGATTTTTGAATTTGCTTTTAATGACTTTTTTAATTTTAATAATCTATTTAATCTATATATTTCCTTTGTTACAGGCATACACACCAACTGGTTTCGAAAAGTACGGCTATACATGCACGGTCGCGGACTATAGAGTCAACTTCTCTGTTTGGGATACATCAGGTTAGTTGCTACTATAAAAATGTTAAATGGTTTTCTTAAAATCCAAAGCTTTTATTTTTTAAAAGGGTGCAGGATATGGAGTAGTTTGCGATATTTTTGTTATTGTGTTATGTGTTTATGCAGTTGCGAACATTTTTCATGTATTATCGTTATTTACGAAAAAATATAGATATTTATGTGTAACGTATAAAATAAGTAGTGTCACAAGGCAAGATAATGTCCCTACAAGTTGTTCAAAAGTTACTACAATAAAGTATCACTATCGATAAATCAAACTGAACTAACAAACTAAATACGTATACCAATAAAATACACATACACTGCGTACACAAACATTGTCAGCAAAGTTTCGATACAGACCATAAACAACATTGTGTATTTCAGTGCAAGCTGCGAAAATGTCCAACTTTTACGAGACGTCGTTACGAACTTCAATCATTACTTTGTAAAATTATTTGCACAGATAATAAAATATCTAGAACATAATCATGAATTGACAGTTCGAATACACTTCTAACACCATTGTGAAGATATTTTTGATGCCGTTACATCGTGTGAAAGAGATGATACTGTTATTTTTCTGTTTAATGATGCGGTGTTAACTACCAATACATTTGAGTCAAAGAAAATGCGTGTAAATAAAATACAGTTCTGATAACCGATATTATTCTGCAATGAAGAAGTAGTACTTGAAGTAAATAATGTAGGTACCAGGCATACATAAGCGAACAAGGGGTAGCAAGGTGCGCTACTGCTATATAAAAGCTATAGTTACTTCAAAGAAAGCCTTTAAAAATCATCAATTAAATATCAAACGATCAAACAATGCTTGCAAACACAGCAAATATAAACGGGGATGATAAAACTGTCAAAATGAATCGCTTAAACGGCGTATTATTTCAAGGAATCAGGTCACTGATTTCAGCCGCGGACACTGTGTGCATTATTGCTGTTTCCAGTTATGCGGTATCAATATTTGCTTGTAATTGTTTACGACAGGCTTTTAACATATTATAACGGCGTTGATGATACGCTTGCGTGATAAAATTTTAAGCATGGGCCGTATACTTTATGATGAGTCGTTGTGTCCTGTTATGTTCATTATGTTCATTAGCTATTTCATGAACTTCCGTGTTCACGCAGCATTATTGACTTCTAATCAAATGTATACGATCGTTTTATTCAGGATGACCTTATATGGAGGCTATATCTAATACTCCAAATATTGTCTGTTATCTCTATGATTGTACTATGCAGAATTAAATTAAACAGTCGTTACGCCAAATGAAAGAAATCTTGATCTTCAAGATTTAATGTGAAAAGGGACATCCCTACTTTATTTTTTTGTTACCAATTGATAGCCTGCTACAAATACAACATATAAAAAATTGCTATAATTAAAAACTATCAGATCCCCACCTAATTTTAAAAAGCCAGGTAATCCAACTAGTAATGATGATCTAAGAAGATACAATAATATAAATTAAAGTTAGAGTTCGCGTTTCAAGAACCAAATGAATACGTATCGTAAATTCGCAAATCCATTTCAGCTGAAGCAGGATAATATTTTGAGTGGATGTGTATCGTATCGACTTGGACATCGGCCAAGGGTATGTATTGTGATGCCAATGAAACGGATCCAAATTGAAATCCACTGTGCCCATTAGTGGAAAAATCGAATACTGGAATGATAAGAAATACTTGTGAATAGTATTGATTTTATAGGTTCTATTGCTTGTGACTTTAAATTTTATGTATTTTTTTCAATTCAAGTTGAAATGGGATATAGGTGGATAGCTCTGGCGAATCAGTTTTGCGAACGCTACTTTTTAGTTTTTATAAAATAAAAAAACTATTTGCCAATCACCTGGATTTTGCAACGAATTTGCTTATACTTTTTTTGGTGTATGGGTTTGTCTAAAGTTTAAATATGTTTTCAAATGAAATGAAAACAAACATTTATTTTGCAAAGTTTTCCATTTTAATCTTTATTATGGGTTTAATGATTATTAATTCTAATCTTGTCTACGTAGTTGTACATACATGCATGCTTCCTACTAATATTATAAATGCGTTTGTTACTCTTTCACGCAAATACTACTGAACCGATTACAGTGAAATTTAGCACACATATAGAGGGTAACTTGGATTAACACATAGGATAGGTTTCATCCGGGAAATCCGACGAGAACGGGAACTATGCGGGTTTTTCTTTAAAAAGCGGACGAATCCGCGGCCGCGGGCGGAAAGCTAGTATAGGTAATATACATCATTGGTATCATATTTTCACTAATTTCTTCATTGCCGAAATAGCTCAGTTGGGAGAGCGTTAGACTGAAGATCTAAAGGTCCCCGGTTCAATCCCGGGTTTCGGCAAAATTCATTTTTATAATTTTTTACTTGAAAAATGGAAAGCGATGTTAAAACTTTTACCATACTTCATAATTCTTGAAAACAAAGAAGTAGTTAAGTGATGCAACCATTACGACGACCATAAATCATGAAAATCTGTTCAGTCGTGCTCGAGTTATACATATAACTTATAGTTTACACCTTTAGAATATTTATATACAAAACCTCATAAAAAATGTACAACCCTTAGAAAATATCCTTTATTTGGCATTATTATTTTCAAATATGTACATTTCACAGCCATGACCGGAAACATAAAGAAGGTAGATTGAGTGAGGTCCTTCTTGGTGAGGTCCATACAAGGGTCCATACAGCTTCTTGGTATGGTCCATACAATGGTGGATTTATTATATCGACGTTGAAATTTTTGTGACGTTTGACAATGACAGAAATTGTGAATTAATATTTTTAATCTGTATGACGGACCGAGGAAAGTCCGCACCTAGTACTACTGCTTTCAAAAGATATTTATGATTGTGTTCGTATGTACCTACTGATGATTTTTCGCTTGCCGTTATACAAATTATATTTTATACTGAAATCAAGTGAAAAAAAAGCATGTATTGGTGCGCTAAAAATGTTACTATTTTTATAGAGCATATCAAATATTTATATGTTCTATTATTAATTACTATATAAGACCTGTACACAAATATGTATTTTAATAAATTATAATAGTTTAAGCAGGTTACAATATACTTCACTTAACAAATACATAAAATTATCCTTATTCCTACAGGAACTCCTTCATACGACACCGTGCGACCTCTCGCGTACCAGGACGCCAAGATCTTCATGCTATGCTTCAATATTGCTGAACCAGAGTCACTTAACACTGCTGCTGCTAAGGTAACTTAATAATTAAACTATTTGCAATTTTAAGGAATGTAGAAAATCATATTGCATTTTAAACAGCATCAGCAACACGTAGGAGTTTTTCCTTTTTTATATATTATTCCTTTAAAACTTAGACTGTATTTTATTATCATATTTATAGTACAGTGACTCTTCACAATTCATCTTATACGTTGATACTAGATCACTTCCGAAACACTGAACAGATTTAGATACAATTTGTCGCACAGACCGTATTTTGAATACCTTATCTGTATTCTGAATGCTCGAGCCGTAATATTAATACTTTTGTCCCAAAACTCCAAAGGTTTCCTTCGGAAGTGGAGTTAATATGATAATCGACCTTTATACGGAAAAGTCACAGATTACGTGACCGCCATTTTTGCGTCGAAGTACATTATTATAACAATGCAAAAAGGTACCTTTAAAATAGCTCACCCTTAAATAACCTAACTTCCAACATTTACAAGGCAAAAGCGCTAACTTTGCGAGAGTAGCTAGAGTCATAAAATTTTAGCAGCACAATATATTTTCCATAAATACAGCCTTTCAACACGTGTTGTAATATCCTGAATGTATAAGTAGAATTATGATATCATAACTTTTCTTTATTATGAAAATATTTTTTCGGGATTCTCCGTAGAAATCAAATTTAGGCATCAGTACGTAAGAAGGAAGTGTATTTTATTCAAATAATACTTACCAATATTACTTACTACATACAAAAATATCCTCTAAAAATACTTAATATTAATATAAGTACCTAGGTATCTACCGTATTGATAGTCACCGGACCAGCTTAAAAATCAGCGCAGCGAACATATTTCGTGCAGCATTTAGTTTAGGCTCCCATTGAGTTAATTCTTCCAATTGATCCTTTTTTATCTTCCATTTACATAGATATAGATAACTATTCTCCCCACAACTTGTCACTTGAATTGAATCTCTATTACCTTCCACTAAAGCTTAAATTTAACCAATCCCCTTTCCAGTGGTATAGAGAGGTGCGTACACACGGAGGGTCTGCTCCCGTGGTCCTGTGTGGCTGCAAAGCTGATCTTCGCCATGACAAGGAGACCCTTACGATACTGTCCAAGCTGAGGACCCATCCTGTTACGAGCGAAGAGGTATCTATTGTTTTTTTTTTATATATAATTTAAGAAAGAAGAGGTAAATTGGTTTATGTTTGGGAGAAAATTTTAAATTGTAAATTGAATGAGCTTTAATCCATTATTATAACCTTTTATACCCTGAATTGTTATAAAACTATTGTTTGAATTATATTCCTGATTTGTAAACAATTATAAAGTACATCTGGACTTTTAAACATCATTCAATATAATATATTATGTTTTTTTTATTTATTTGAATTGCTCTCTAATTTTTAAGGGCCGATTTTTCAATCCATGTTTAAAACTTATCCGCCCAATAAATTATTACACGATAATATTATTAAGGGCCGATTTTTCAATGCTTGGATAAAACTTATTCGTCGAATAATGTATAAAACTACCCAAACTACCATTTAAAAAACGTATTCTAATTGCCCGTATTTGACAGTTTACGTGACATTTTAATATTATCGTGTAATACTTTATTGGACGGATAAGTTTTATCCAAGCATTGAAAAATCGGCCCTAAAAGATCCCGTTAACTGTCAAATACGGCAAAAGAATACATTTTTGAAATGGTAGTTTAGTACGTTATTCGACGAATAAGGATTGAAAAATCAGCCCAGACTATAATAGTTATCTCATCGAATAAGTAAATTAAAACCTAAAACTACACAACAATTTAAATAATTTGCCACCCAAATACTCAATGCCATATCCATAGAGCATAAAACTAGGAACCATAATTGTCGGAATCAATTCGGGTCAATGTAAAATTACTTCATTTTACTAAAGACTTCAATTTAACACGCCTTCCTATGAACTAGATTGATAATATCATTTTTATTTACTGACCACAATGAAGTGAATAAATGAAACAGTTAAGGAACTATGCGAGTGAAAAATATCTACTGAATTTTATTGAACGTTTCAATGGATAAGGATGGAAGGTTCTTTAATTCTTTCCCAATAAATAATCACAAAAAGTTTGGCCTGTCAGAGCATAATAGCTCTTACCTACTAGAAAAAAATAGTTTAAAAATTGTTAATTAACCGACTTCAAAAAAAGGAGGAGGTTATCAATTCGGCCGGTATATTTTTTTTTTTTTTTTATGTATGTACACCGATTACTCCGAGGTTTCTGAACCGATTTACGTGATTCTTTTTTTGTTCGATGCGGGATGGTGTCGAATTGGTCCCATAAAAATTTTATTCGGATAGGCCCAGTAGTTTTTATTTTATGAGCATTTTTGTCTGTAGGTATTTGTAAATTTTGCAAGTGCAAGTTTGAAGTCGGTTGTTTTTAACGCAGTTATCACTTGTTATTTATTTTAATACAGACACGCATTTTTATCGTTAACTCGAAATAAGAGTATCCTGAAAATAATTGTTCAGATAAGCATCACTTTATTTATTCTACGAGTATTCGATACCCATATACCATACTAGCTGTGCTGTGCGGTTTTGCCCGCATTGCTCCGCTCCTATTGATCTTAGCGTGATGATATTATATATATGTGATGATATATATATTTCATTTACATTTACATTTCATAAACAATTTACACATATAGTTAATATCATAAACTAATTTGAAAAATAATACAATAATAAAAGGAGGAACTCCGGTATCTGTGGTAGTATAAACTGTGCTACAATTACCTGCGCCCCCCCTCAAATAATTAAACTAGAAATGACTATATTTTTTTAATTAAATTAAAAAGCCTATAGGCCCATTTATGGCTCCCCAATGGGCTATCTAACACCGAAAGAATATTTCAAATCGGACCAGTAGTTCCTGAAATTAGCACGTTCAAACAAACAAACTCTTCATCTTCATAATATTAAGTATAGATATGAATATTAAATCCAAACGCCCATAATTCCTTCACATCTTGTTCTAAATTCAAGAACTCCCAACCTAAAAGCATACATAATCCTCGCACATTCTAGTAGACTAGGATTTATTACCAACATCCGAGCTATGAAGAAGATCATGACACTAACGGTCGTCCCAAAATATAGGCAATAGAAACACAATGTAAATTCCCAGTAACGACACCCAATATCAAATGTGTCCAACAATAATTGGATCGAAGCTTCGGGAATTACTGTTTACTGCCAAATCTATACAAACGTAGATGGAATAGCCCCGGTTATGGAATCCAATAAATTCGATACGTAGAAATGTTCAAATTGATGTAGCATTGCTGGTAAGCAGTTTTATGAATTATGATATGATATGATATGATATGATATGATATGATATGATATGATATGATATGCAGTTTACATATTTTAAAATATTTACTAGATATTACTAAACAGTAAAATGTTGATCGTGCTAAAAAGTACATATTTGAAAATCGTAAATTGGATTGGAATATTCAATATACTATAAAGTATGTATATGTAATCAAAATATATAAAAATTAAACTTTTCATCCTTTTGCAATATGAACTTTGAAAATACGTTATCAATAATCAGATAAAGACAGCAATAGAAGTTGTCAGATCGATCTGCAAGCGAAACTAATCTTTATCACCTATGAATCTGCAAGCGATATTCAAACTTAGGGTGGTACACCACTTTCTTGGCTGACTGTACGTACACTATACTTGTTAAGATCTAGTTTCAGTTTCACATCTTAGCGTCAAAACATTAAACTTTTCAAGCCAATTTTCGTGAAACTACTTGTATAATTACTTTCCGTCTGGCTTTATTTTTAGGATTAAATTCGTTGCATAGCTATAGAGTGATACACTTAACTATTTTAAGAACAAAAAGTTCATAAAATTACATTTCACTATGAAGCTATAACCGTCGTATGGTAGAGTGGTTAACGATTTTAACTCCAGAGGAAAAGGAAAGTTATCCTTTATATATAAAAGGCTCATAATTTTATATTATTTCTTTTTTTACAGGCTCTCTCGGTAGCTAGACAGCTCGGGGCGACCACGTACGTTGAAACTTCAGCCCGCGCTTCCAGTAAAGGTGTTAAAGATGCCTTTGAAGTTGCAGCGCTAGCAGCCCTAGGGAAATTAAATAAGCAACAGATTAAACAACAGGTGTGATTTGCTTTACAATAAATTTATATTGAATATTGTTGCTAACATTTATTCATATTTTATGAATTTAGAGGCATATTAATTCATCAATTGATTTTAGCTATATGTATAAATGTCATTCCAAACAGACTACATATTGTCAACTTTTTTAAGATAAACCAATTTTTTTTTTCTAATATTATCAACTGTCAGGTTTTAACAGATTACGTTTATAACACAATCAATTTGTTCCCAGAAGCAAGTCGGTCGCAGTAAAAGCAAGCGCGACCTGAAAGCCGAGCTAAAGGGTCGCGCGAAGAGTTGCTGCGTCATGTGATCCGTAGCCGGCCACCCCTCCCGGTGGCCGCACGACTGCTAGACGACCACCACACTACAGAACCTTCTAGAAACCTTCTAGAATCTTCGACTCTTCTAGAATCTTGAAAAAAAAGCCATTCGCGTATATAACCAATGGCATCGGGCCTAATACAGCGCCTTGTGGGACTCCAGTGAAGTGCTAAATTTTTACAAGTGTGTAATTGGAACAGAGTTCGTTTTAAACTTTTATTGTATAGGTATTGAAGCAAAGGTGCAATGTTTTGACCCGCAGGGTTGAGAGCGTGAATCTGTGATATGCAAATGACATACGGTATGAAATAAGTGATGTGAAAGATGAATTATACCAAATATTTTTGCAATAGTTTGGCAGTGATAAGCACTTTTTGCTCGAAGGTCTTTGGAATGAATTTAAGTCAACTCAATTCATTCATGTAATTTTATAACATTCGATATTTTGGCCTGTTTTTGACTCCTAGACAAAATTTATGTAAATTAAAAAAAACTACATATTTGGTATAATTTATTCTAGCAAGTTTAGAAAGGATAGACGCTCTATTCGTACCACCACAAAATTCGATTACTAAAAATAGCGTATACTTTTAAATTAAATATATAATATGTAGAGGAATACGTGTTTTCATATACATAAAAATTGATGTTTTTCTATATTGTGGCATTTAAGACGTTGTAAATAGTATTTATTAAGGTAACGGTAAAACCAAGTGCTCATTTTACTTTAGCGGGAGCATGTTAATAATATTTTATTTGTGATAAAAATACGTAAGTATTTGAACGATCCTGCACAATATTGGACAATATTACTTAATTACGGAGGTCCATTCAGTCTTTAGTCCCACGTCCAATTTTGCTACGTTAGATTAGATTTTTTACATTAGTACGTGTATCGATGTTGCTTTTATTGTGAAGTTGGTTTTGTAACTGTCAAAACGTTGTGATATTTCTCTTGAGGCTCTTGTTAAAGCGTCGACGTTATCGAATGCTTATGCCAAATCTTGTGACACTGTTACTTCTTTAGAAATTAAATGTGAACGTAGATATTCAAAATTCATTAATTTTTATATTTTAAAATCATACAATTTACCCATTCCTTCTTACATAAATAATAACGCCACAGATTATGTATAAAGTTGAGATTAGACTGATAATGTTATTTATTGTTGTAATAATGCACTATAATAAAGACAGTAAGGTAACATAAACCACAGATTATCTAAAATTGAATCCGAGCTTCGTTTCCATCTTTAAAAATATTCTCGTTTCAAAAACTCATCTTGCAGTCGACATTTTTACCGCGATATTGCTAGATTAAAAACAACGTGAAACTGTTTTTTCTCGATCGAATCTCGATTGAAATACACGTTTGTAAATAAACCTAGACCGGTAATGAAAATAAATTTTAACGAGACCGAATTGAATTGACTTACAAGCCAATTTCGATCAATCCCGTGGTAAACTGTATACAGTATGAACTTTGACACAAGAATTTATGAATGAAAAGTGTTGCCAGTTAAATGTGTTTGCGAAGCTGTTATTTTGAAATTTAAGTCGTATTAAGCTTTAAATTCAATGTTAGCTTTAATTACCGTACATAAATGTTATATTTAATGATGGAATATTGATGTATTTTCTTTTGAACACGAAGGAGAATATTTAGCGTTTATTTACCAAAATATACGTCTTATTTATTGTAAAATTTAGACATATCAATTTAAGGTTAAGTTTTGTATTTATGTATTTCGTTGTTTCAAATTTAAAAAAGAAAATGTAAACCGAATATTTAAAAGTGAAAGGTTTTCACAGATAACGTATATAGATAAAGAATAATATTTGCACAGATGATACAATTTGTTTATCTAAGGGCCGATTTTTCAATGCTTGCATAAAACTTATCCGTCCAATAAAGTATTACACGATAATATTAAAATGTCACGTAAACTGTCAAATACGGGCAATTAGAATACGTTTTTAAAATGGTAGTTTTATTCATTATTCGACGAATAAGTTTTGTCCAAGCATTGAAAAATCGGCCCTTAGAATAGTTTAAAAGTTAATACAAGGATAAATTAAATGTAACAATAAAACATTTCTAATTTTATAAGACGTTAGTACCTATCGAATGTTGTTATAGCAAATGGGAAAGCACAATTGTTTTTATTCATTGAATTGTATTCATAAGCATGTTTTTTGTGTCTAAACAGTTATTAGATCACTTGATGTTGTTTCTAGAATTAAAATATAGTTCGATGTTTTTGTAAATTTGTTTTTTATTTACCCTTCATTCCTTAATGTTATTGAATAACCAAGAATAATGGAAAACAATAAAATGGCTACTCATGAAAAAGCTTTCATCCGAATTTATTTTTGAAAAAGACTCTTGCTCATAATAATTGACCTATTTTCATTTTAAATTTCATCAAAATCGGAGTTAAGCTTTAGCTGTGAAGGCTTAACGGAAAACATACTTTTATATTATTAGAAAATAGGAATAATTACAATGTCTTGTGAAGTACCTTCTTGGATGCAGGGTCAGATGCATTTCTCTTGTATTTTACCAATTATTTATTATTTTTGAATATTTTTATCAGTTAGAGTTTGACTGGTCTGGGTCCTTGTATCTACCAAGATGACATCTTGTTATTTCCCAATATTATTAAAAAAATTTAAATTCAATTTTCAACCTTAGATACCATTTATATCAAATTAATGTTAAAAATAAAAAAAAATTCCTTAGGAATCTTACAACGAAATAGAAGAAGACTTACAGAAGTTAGTCTAATTCAAAAGGACAAATTTTTACTAATTTATTTAATTTGGTTTCTTAGATTTTTGTCTGGAATACTTAAGAAGTACTTAGGAACTAACCTAATTTTCTAAGATTCATACTGAAACACTTCGTATACTTAAACATAATATATGACAAAAAAAATAGGTTATCCCTTGAAAATGTTATTTCTTATGTTCACAAAAATATTAGTAATATTGGTAAATAGTAAATCCGACTCACATACCGCCTACGGTATAACTTGACTCATATAATTTTACGACTACATTTACAATAAAGGAGCCAGTCTTGCTATTGTGGTAAGAAACAAATTTTCTAAATATTTTCCAATAAGGGATCGTTATATGTGTTTATGAGATATCGTATTTTATTATGCTAAAATACGTTATTATTTTATGAACCTATGTTTAAATATAAGACTATATTATGAACAGATTGAATTCTGTTTATCCAGCATTTATATTGCACTGAATTCATTTAAAAAAATATACGCAGATAGAACTTTTGAGCAAAATTTCTGTTAAATATCGCAAAATCCGAATGAAAATATTTATCTAGTGAAAATCCGTAGCTTTCGTTGGGTAATTTGTAAACATAGATAGTGAAGCAGTTTTAACCCCAAAATAATTTAAATTGGTAAATATAATACATAGTAGGTATGTATCTACGTAATTTGTGCTAATAAATAAGAACAGTAGGTATATATTCCGTCATACACTTACCAATTACCAAGCAAAAGTATATTTATTTTTCTTCCATTAATTAACACGAATGTTCCTAGTTTATAACTTAGTTATATAAAAGGACTCTTCACAGCGTTCGTCATATAGTTTTAAGAATTAAACGCTTACCTAAATGTCCGTTTTCATTTTCATTCTAATATTTCTTATAAAAGCTCTACGTATAAACTATAAAGACCCACATTACATAAAAGCTCAGACATTTTTACACTCCGTGAATCATTTTGCATATATTCAGATGTAGGGAAGCAAAAGTTAAAACAAAACTCGACTATTGAAATACCACGATCATTTGTAAAGTGTAAATATATACGTCTCATTAAAATGTCTGAATCTCTACGAATAAAAAAATTTGAAGAGTCCAACGAATTTGATGAATTCGAAGAAATTTATTTTAACTCGAACACAAACATTTAGGGCTGATTTTTCAATCTTTGGTCTATTATACTATTCGTCGAATAACGTATTAAACTACCATTTCAAAAATTTATTGATTGTCCGTATTTGACAGTTTACAGGTCACATTTTAATATTATCGTGTAATACTTTATTGGACGGATAAATTTTAAACAAGGATTGAAAAATCGGCTCTTAATCAAATAGACTTCTGTCAGAAACGCTAAAATTACGAAAATTACGAGAGTAAAATGGAACAAAACACTTTATCTTATTTACTAGCTGCTCCGCGCGGTTCCACCCCCTTGGCTCCTCTCCTGTTGGTCGTAGCGTGATGATATAGGTATAGCCTATAGCCTTCCTCGATAAATGGGCTATCTAACACCGAAAGAATTTTTCAAATCGGACCAGTATAGTTCCCGAGATTAACGCGTTCAAACAAACTCTTCAGCTTTATAATATTAGTATAGATTTATTACTCTTTAATTGATTAGATCCAAATATCATTTTACAAACTACAAGTTAACAGAATAAAGCTAGTTAGTATGTTCTTTTATTCCTTGTAAAATTATAAGTAGGTCGCTCGTCGTTTTAAATCCCTTGCCACCCGTAGGTATTTCATTTCTAAACACAAATAAATATACCAAAATTTTCCCGCGTTTTTATCTTCATTTCACTTAACGGCCAAGGGCCAACATACGTGATTGTATTTCGGACATTATTAAAAGAGCCTCACTGTGGGTCCGTGAATGTCTATCGCTTAAACAGAATTATAATTTTATGTTAATACTGACATCCCTACTTCATTCGGACATACCTACTGAACATATTTTTACACGAATGTCCAGAACCGAGTTGTATTTATGCGTGTGAACATGTGAGCGAACTCTACGTATCCTACTAATATTATACCTAAATGCGAAAGTTTGTGAGGATGTGTGTGTGTGTGTGTGTGTTTGTTACTCTTTCACGCAAATACTAATGAACCGATTACAATGAAATTTAGCACACATATAGGGGGTAACTTGGATTAACACATATAAAATAGGTTTTATCCCGGAAATCCCACGGGAACGGGAACTATGGAGGTTTTTTTTTTGAAAACGCGGGCGCAGCCGCGGGCGGAAGTCTAGTCTCTACATAACATTTTTGTACAATTAAATACTGATTAATCCTCAGAATAAGCAGGGTTCAGGGTTGTGGTCATAATAGAGCTACTGAACGGATTTTGATTATTTCTTCTGCGGGTGAAACCATGAGACATGTCTACGTCTAGTGATTACTAAACTGCATTCCTACAAAGAACATAATATTATTAAACTACAATCCTTCGGCAAACATATTGTAAAGCTGTTAATAATTATAATGATTTTGTAAACGTTACAAATCTACTAAGGTAAATCCGCCCTAACCTTTCCCTTATGAACGTCTATTCCGCTCTGTTACCTTCAGAGGCGGAATTATTTGCAACACACTGCACCATAATTACATGATCTTCACGTAGCGTCCCTTCAGATGGCACAGTGCATTTGCATTTTAATGTGACATTCGTGGATTGCTGTCTCATTGTGTATAGTAATCCTAAATTAGATAGATACGTTTTCTTCAAAGATTTGTTATAACAAAGAACTCATAATATGAGTCAAATTTACAAACCTGAGTTGTAAATTTGACTCATAAGTAAAAATGAGTTTACAAACCTGTTAATAAAAAGCATACATACCTTTACATATAAAGATGAGAGTTTTGTTGTGAATAGATGACGATTTTTTTTATTTGTTCGCAAACTACTTACTTAGGTAATACTTACTCAGTAATCTCGCAAACAATAAAAATTTAAATATGTATCTTTGTACATACAAATACCACATTCGCAAATATGAATAAAACCGTAACCGTTTTAAAAGAGCCATTGTTCAAACATGTTTCCTGATATTGGCAGAACGCATATATAAGTCAGCGCCTCTAACGCTCGGAGGAAACTATTTCGCGCGGGAAAATGACGCCATTTTGTGACACAAACGTGTGCACGGAATGGCGCATCGTATTTGTCTCTTATCGCGGACTGACAAATAATTTGTTTAAACGATTCTTTTGCTACCCTTTTTATTTGTATGAATTGTGTTTATGAGGCACACGTCCGGTGTATTTTTTACACATAAGTACCCTATAAAATATACAATGAGGAAGAATGGAGGAGAAAGGAGAAAAAAATGTTGTGATGATTAGTGAGGTAGGTACTATATTATAAGTTTAGACTATAAGTATAATCTTATAAAAACTTTTCTATACCTAGGTAATTACAAAAAATGTGTACAACCACATGTACAACTCAAATTTACATTTTTCATATTTGCATGACACTGCTTAATAGGTAGGTATTAGATATATGTATCACTATTCTAGATAATATTCATTGCAGATAGAAACGCTGTAGGTACATATCATAGCGATACGTCACTCAAAAAATAACACAAAAATGAATTAGGTACTCTTAGAAATTAAAGACTTAACGGATTTTAAACACGATTTATTGATTATATTATTTTCCCGCATTTAAAATCCGTTAAAAAGTCTTTAATTTCTAAATTTATAAAACTGATGTTAAATCAAACACTAGAAAATACTATGAATTACTCTATTAATAACACTTTCCTCCCCAAATATTCCCGCCCCTGAAAATTTTTGCCGACCTAGTCTCTGTATGCTCCTGTAAATTCAGGGCAGAATTAATATACCTATTTGAAATAATGATTATTCGTATTTATAATTATTTCGTCGAAAGCTCGCATCAGATATTAAACGTTTAAAAATAAATTATAAATAAATAGCACATACAACGCAATTAACGTTCGCAATTAAAACTTATTCAATGCAAAATGCCATTTCGTCACGTACGACTGTGTATTTTGTACTGTGAAGCCTATATTCCGTTCAAATAAATTACATTATAATCTATTTATTCAGAATAGCAGCATTTTATTTATAAAAAAAAAATTTTTGTTTCGGCATGGGTATTGGGTAGGTACTTCCGAATAGGATAGACCAGAGATTATCACTAGCGGATAACAGATGCAATAATAGGTAAAAAATAAGTAGGTAAAATATTTAGAGAAATTAATGAAAAAAAAGATAAACTTGCAGATATTTCGAAAGAAAATGGTAAGATTAGTGAAATCGCTCTTATGTATTATAACCATTTTTATGCGATTAAGGAATAAACATGTAAAAATACTCACTTTAATATTTAGATATTGTTAGTAATAAACGTGAGTGTTAAAATATTTTACGCTCACTAAACTCACAATTTCGCAATTCGAAGTTGGCACGCCACGTAAGGACTACAATTTAGAATATATATACGAGTTAAACTCTTTCCCTATTAAACTAAAATAAGCGTACGAAATTTCTAAGTTCGAAATTTTTTATATAATATCCTTATTAATATTTGCTTTACTTGGGTTACTAATAGAGCATGTTAAGGAGCACGTATATATGTAGAGTTTTTCACGTATTTAATATGTATGTTACAGTTATTTTGTTATAGGTATTATAATACTAGGTTACCGCCCGCGGCTTCGCCCGCTTTGTCTAAAATCTAATAGGATTATATAGTAAAACCTCCCTCTTGAATTACTCTATCTATTAAATAAAGCCGCATTAAAATCCGTTGCGTAGTTTTTAAAGCATATACAAAGGGACATAGGGAGTTAGGGACAGAGAAAGCGACTTTGTTTTATACTATGTAGTGATACCGAAAGTCTTTAGTCTCTCGTCTATAAACAAAGCCTTAACAATAAAATACTAAAACAAACATATATTTATAGGTATTCCCAAAGGTCAGTAAAACACGAAACCTAGTTTTTAGGATCCTTATTCGTGCCTATTGGAAAAACTAATATGTTTTAAACCGCTAAGAGACTTTATGTTAAAAGTGATTTCCCCGAGAACCCAAATAGAACGTAGTTTAGTACTATTTTCTATTTACTTTATTTTAAACACAGAAATCAAAGTAAATAAGTTTAAAGAAAATTTTATATAATAAATTATGTAATACCATACCATTACCATTGACATATGACCCGACGACCTGATGATTATGTTTTTAAACATGGTTTAATCTGGTTATTATCTCATAAGTATTATGTATTTTATGAAAATCTTTGCTTAGTTAAACACACTCGTTTATTATTTTACAAAAAATATTAAACAAACTGCATTAATACTATGAAGAATTTAACATAAGTCTTTATTAGGCCAACCTCTAACACAAGAACACTTATAGCAAAGGAAATAAAACGAAATATAACAATTTTGTATCTTTTATACCTTCCACACTTTAAGTAAGTATGATTATCTTAAAAGTCTCAAGGTATATTGAACAAACATAATCTTAAACCAACAGAAAAATAAATCGAAACAAACCATCGATCACTCTCGAAAAAGGCCCGCGATCAAATGTTAGTCCAGTATATATTGGTCCATGCTAGTATAAAACATCATAAAGTTCTGCGAATTTCCATCTAGAATATTGCAAATTCCCGTGAAATTACAATCTATAACCATATCCTTAACGATGATTACGAGAAGAGATGACTCCAGAAAATGTCTCATTATTTTTTGTTTCCCCATTCCTACTAATGAGATTACATGATATTCCTTTGAATAACCCAGATTACTCGGTTAGAGTAATTAACGAGCGGCTTTCTTTGAATGTAAAAATTTTTAGGAGGATGAAAAAGTTTTAAGACTTCTGGCTGATTCATTTATTTCTGTGTTTGGACACTTTCTTATTCTTAATCAGTTTTGCCATCAGTTTTATAGTTATCCTGTTACTAGCTTACCGCCCACGGCTTCGCCCGCTTTGTCTAAAACCTAATAAATTATATACTAAAACCTTCCTCTTGAATCACTCTATTAAAAAAACCACATCAAAATCCGTTGCGTAGTTTTAACGATTTAACACGTTCACTGCGGCACAGATATAGCTGTACTTTCCATTACTGCGTTACGGGTCGTTTTAAACCTTGTCCTATACCAGAGATTGTGGCGGCACGAGGCATATTAAACCCCACCGCCCGTAGGAGACCAAAATCCTTTTTTTGGCGCCAAATAAGACAAAATGTGCGGTTTTTGTCCTGATTATTATTATCAATGAGTTGATTGACCTAAATCTACCGCCGCCCGTGGTTAGATTAGTTAGTTTAGATTCTATGGGTAAAATAAAATGTGGGGTCTGATGTACCCCATACCGCACTGAACAATAGCAGTTTTTCATACAATTTAGTGATGGGAAAAGAAATATCGATTTTATTTAATTGTATTTATTTATCAAACTTATGGATGTTTTTCATTAAAACAGGCCAAACAATAGGTAATATTGTTTGCAACCAGTGCATTGTGTGAGAATTTTCTTTACTTTTTTGTCAGCCTCACGACTTGTTAAGAAGGTGCGGAGTTTTTAGTAACATCCTACACGTCTCCTCTTCTTTGATCCCTTTAAGAGATGATGTGCCTTGTTTGTTGGCTTGTTGACTTGGGCAAGAGTTAAATTTTGATGAGCCATACACCGATTGCCGGGTCTTTTGGATTTGCCGCTAGTTGATTTAATGAACAAACACACTAATAGTAATCATGATTATCAACCTATTTGAAGAAAGTTACTCAACATGTCACATTCACGTTTCTATTAACGATATTTAGATAGTAGCTAGGATGTTTGTAAATTACCTGTATCTACATTCAAGTCATTCTTTGTAAAAGCTTCAATAAGTTGTTCCACAAATAGTCTCGGATGCGTTGCACAACACTAACCGCGTGAGCTAGCTTAGGGTGCGGTACGAGGTGCGCGGTGGTACGAGGTGTTCGCAACCTCGTTCCGCACTGTGTTAGAATTTTTATTTGTTCAGTGCGGCACGAGGTCTTAGAAACCCGGTATTAAGGTCGGTATACCATTGAACTAGGAATCAATAGCACATCTCAGATATATAGATATCACTTTCCTACACTGAACCAGATGGAAGTTATGCCTCCCGCACGACAGAGAAGTTTACGTTTTTTCCTACCGCTATAACGACGAGACACGGACAGGGTGTTTCAAGCCCTGTTTCGCAGCTAACGTGTTAAGCATACAAAGGGACATAGGGACAGAGAAAGCGACTTTGTTTTATACTATGTAGTGATGATAATGTATTTAACGAATACAATCACCGACTTTATTACTTAAGCCAAAATTTTAAGTATTGATTGAACATTTTATTTATCATTGTGTGTGGGTTTAACGTCGTTTTCTCTAAACTCAATGTGGAGAAACCTTATAAAACCTAGAAGGACTTGATTTGAACAAACATTTGTAAGACATATCTTTAGAGAATAGAATTTAGCGTAATGCTTCGAGAAGTTTCCTTAGTAAATCAACGTTTAGAATTGTGTACATTACCAAGGGACCAATATGAGCGTGATGTATCGTAGTTAGTATCAAACGACTGCTATAAATCTTTGAAAACATAATTATTGGATATTTAGCTTGTTTTGGTACACAATAATGTTAATCGAGGCCTGCGTCTTCGCTTTCGTCGCACCGTGACAACAGTGCAACATGATGTTGTAAACTATCTATATGACACTAGCGGTTCGGCCCGGCTTCGCCCGTGGTTTTTTTTTTTCATAAAAACTATCCTATCTCTCAAGTTGGATTGAACTGCACATGGTATGCGAATTTTATTATAATCGGTTAAGTGGTTTAGGAGTCCATTGAGGAGAAACATTGTGACACGAGATTTATATATATTAAGATAAGATAATATTATGTAAAAATTTCCAACTAAATTTGTACACTTTTTCCAATCCTACTAATATTATAAATAGGAAAGTTTGTATGGATGTATGGATGTTTGTTACTCTTTCACGTAAAAACTACTGAACCGATTACAATGAAATTTAGCACACATATAGAGAGTAACTTGGATTAACACATAGGATAGTTTTTATCCCAGAAATTCCACGGGAACGGGAACTATGCGGGTTTTCCTTTGCAAACGCGGGCGAAGCCGCGGGCGGAAATCTAGTCCGTCAATAAAATTATCATTCTATAAGGGTTCAGTTTTAAAATAAACCCTGTTTGTATAATTTATCGAAAAGTGAACCCTTATATAGCATATAAGGCAAAATAAATCAGAAGGTTACCGGTTAGGTTTTTAGTAATAACAGCTATGCACTAGGAATTACATACATATCCTAAGTAGGTATATTTCGTTGCCCCCCCCCCCCCCCCCCCCGCAGTGAACGGCCGCGGCGTGATGGATGATAAGTTTGTCTTTAATCATAAGATCCACTATGGGTTTATCAAATTATAAAAATACATGTTTTTAAAGCTCAGATTAAGAATTTCTATTGCAAATATTTTAATAATGTATCCATTTTGAAGTGAAACTTCTTTAGGCGCGTTGAGAGTAAAATAGTTTGGAAAATCCAAAAGTGCACGCCTCATAATCTCATCCTTTACAATAAAATTGATTATTTATAAAGAGTACACTATAAATATAAAAAAGAAATAAAATAAAACAGTTGGAAAAGTAAAGAAAGCGGTACCGTAATAATTGAGCTATTTTTCTTGTGGCCCCACCTAGATGTGAAACTGCGCAGGTTTAAGGGACTGACTACCAACTTATTTTTTTAAACCTTGGCTTATAGTATAAAGAATCGAGTTTATAATGGTGAATTTTGAGTACACTATAAATATAAAAAAAAATATAAAGAATATATATATATAGATATACTAAAATTATGGAGAACAGTCGATATTATTTTTTTTGTTTATTTAATAACAATTAAACCACATCGAATCAGACCCTGAAAAATGAAAGGGTTCTATTCCTGAGCATACTCAAGCGTAAGAGAAAAAAAAGACTCGATTAGTAAAGTATTTCGGTCGCTATCGTGTTAACAAGAAAATCCTCCGCACATACAGACACACGGACGTCCAAGACAGAACTTTTTTAAACTGTTTTTTAACTAGTTTAAACTTTAAATAACAAAAATGACATCAAAAATATCATGAATGTTAAAAATAGTGTTTTTTCTTAATATGTGTGTGTATGTATTATCTTACAAGTGCAATGTATGATACATAAAGACATTTTAAGTTTGAAAAATCAGATGTTTTGCGCGAAGTGACAGTAGTACCACAGTTGACAGATATATACTACGTGTAGTACCCACCTCAACGCTTCGCTTATGAGGCGTGCAATTTCAACGTTATGGAGTAAGTACGGCGACGATTTTGGTATCTTTGAATCTTGCCAAAGAAGTCACTCCTGACACGCTCGGCTCAAACACACTCTTTTTTTTTCAATAATCACTCTGTAAATTAATTTCCATAATTATATCATAGTTAGGTTAAACACAAAAGCCCTAGGTATTGTCCATCGTATTTCATTAAAACAACAAAATTAATAAAATGTTTGATCAATGCTTTATGTACATTATCCAACCACACTGACCATATTACGGTTTTATTAATCAATGTGCGTGGTTTGCTTGTTTCCATTGATGTAATTAGATATTTATTCAATTTTTAATTACACATCTGTTGGTACAAACTACAGATAATTAGAGGAAATCAGCTATTGCATAAATCGGTCTGGGAAACTACACTTCGAACTGAACAGGATCTTATAAGCTCACAGTTACACACATGATTATTTCTTTCTTAAATCTAGACTTCTATACTAATATTATTAAGAGGAAAGGTTTGTAATTATGTATTTATGTATGTATGTATTTGGTTTTCACGCAAAAACTATTGGACCGATTTTGATGAAATTTGGCACAGACAATCTCTAGACCCTGAGAAAGAACATAATAAGTCAATATAACTTTGGGTACCTTTTATTGCGTAATATGTACCACGAAGCCAGGGCGGACCGCTAGTAACTAATAATAAGGAAATATACAGGCGTCTAAAGCAGTTGTATTGATCTGGATCCAAACGAAGTACGATACCATTCACAACATAAGTGATAAGAGGAAGAAAATATCAGAATAATAATAAAAAATTTGAAGAAATAAATATATGAGTAAGTATAGCACAATAATTTAGTGTAGGTATGTCTATATGAGGACTCTACATAATTGTATATTAATAAGATTCAACTTAATAACCGTCCCAAAAATCCTAGAAATACCGCATATAGACTAGTTTCTTGTCAGTTCTTCTCCATAGATACTGCTTTCCGATTCAGTGGTAAATGATAAAAATACTTTTTTTTATTGTATGATAGGGAAGCGCTTGACCACTATCTCGCCTGATGGAAAGCTGAGATGTGGCCTAAGATGGAGCGCACTTGGACTATTCAAAAGTGCTTCGAAGAAGTCTAATTGAATAAATGTTTGAGTTTTTAGACAATTCCACTACTCCATTTTTAGACTTTAACTCAATAACTTAGTTCCTGAGTATTAGAGAAACAACAAAAAACAAACCAAGCCATATTTCGTATTCCATTGACGCGCAAGTTAGCAGAGAGGAGCGCACCCTCGGGAAATTACAAGTTATTATTGTTAGCTTTGCATGTCGATGTTACGGATCCTTTGGTTATTCTACAAAAACAATTAAAATTCTGCAAAATTTTGTGTAATTTTTCTAGCAGAAATGGCATGCTACAAATTTAACGGGCCATAAAAGTTAAACGTAATTGTAGTACCTAAGTAGAGCGTAATCTTTATACAAATACTATATTTTTTGTTAGTTTGTTTGTTTGAACGCACTAATCTCAGGAACTCCTGGTCCGATTTGAAAAATTCTTTTGATAATTTATCAAGGAAGGCTAGGGCTATATATCATTACGCTAAGACCAACAGAAGCGGAGCCACGCGGGTTAAACCGCGGAGCGCAACTAGTATTAGATATCTTGCAAGCGCCTTACTAAAAAATATACAATAAATTATTATAAAACTCCAATTAGAACACAAAGAACAAAACAGTAGTTTTGTACAGAATTTGGAGCGAGAGTTTATAATAATTTTGAGGTCATATGCTACATAATGAAATCTGCACGTAGCAAGCTGAGTCAAATAATCCGCACTATGCATATTATTGAGCTTATCCGTTTTAATAGCTCCTAATATTCATGTAGATAACATTAGAAGCGAAATGAGAAACTTAAAGAGCGTTGATTAAAGCAAATTAATTTTTAACCGACTTCGAAAAAAAAGAGGAGGTTATCAATTCGGCCGGTATAATTTTTTTTTTTTTTTATTACCTAAATTCTACAGGATGTCCCACTATTGGTATACTAAGCGCGAAGGGACTTGTAGTTTTGCATACACTGATCACGTAAAAAATACTTAAACAACAAAATAAAAAATCAAGTCAAAATTTTTTTGCAAATTTTTCCTGAAAATCCATGTTTTCTTCTCTAGCTTCGCGCAGCCGGCATATACCGCTTCTCTAATGTGAGCATTTTGTCTATGAAAACATAATCTTAAACGATAGCTCACGTGCTGGGGCAAAGTTGGGCGGGTTGCTTGTCATGGGTGTACACTGTACACATAGAGTTTTAAGAATTCATTAAATCTCAAATCGTTTTAGAGAAAGCGGGCGAAGCCGCGGGCGGTAAGCTAGTAAGAAATTAAAAACTTACATGGATTTTACGCCAAATAAATTATTACCTCGTTAGGGCAAGAATATTTTAATGAATTTTGTTTTACCTTCATCCAATTAGGTACTTATTTCTACCTGAGAAAGAGCCCGATATAGTCCTCCTAAAAAACAATCGAAATTAGTCCAGCCGTTTCTTAATTAAACAATAACCAGTGTTTAATTCCTAGAGAATTATTTATTTTTTCTTTTTTGTGGTATCTTTAAAGCGTGTTTTTAGTCTATAATTATTTAACTACGAAACGTCTTGATCAATTTCGATAAAGCTTTTATTCGATTACTGATATTATACCTAATACTAAATATTGTTGACATTATAATTAACGTTTAGCCTTAGTAACTAACAATTGTATTTTGCATGCATTAGTGTACACGATAATATGTTTTACGTTGCAGGAAAAACTGCAACAAATAAAAATAATTAATTTGGAATACTAAACAGAAAGCGTCATTAGTATTTTTGTCCAAACTGCTATAATGGGCTCAATTATTAGATAGTTTTTTTCTTAATTTGTTTATCGTAAATCACTGGATTAAATCGATTTAGTACATAATAGAAATACAGGACAATGCACTCTTCTAAAATTGTTAAAAATACCAAAAACAATTATTGCTTATTGGCTTATAAAAACATCAAGTCATCTAACATGGATAATTACATAGGAGTTCTACTCTCATTTACGTGCACTCATTAATATGCAGAGAAACACTGATTTTCCTGTATAAATATAGGTAATGGTATTACATACGTTTTATAGGAGCATAAATATTAAGAAACATAAAAAAATATTTAAAAGTTTTAAAACATACTATTTCACCTAACAATTCTTAAAACATTCTTACCTTTGTCCTTCCAAAAACGACAAAGGTTTTTGACATTTAAATTTCTTAAATTCAAAAACGTTCTCTCCGCTTATAATTATATTATACTAGCTTTCCGCCCGCGGCTCCGCCCGCGTTTTCAAAGGAAAACCGGCATATTTCCCGTTCCCGTGTGATTTCCGGTATAAAACCTATCCTATATGTTAATCCAAGTTACCCTCTATATGTGCGCTAAATTTCATTGTAATCGGTTCAGTAGTAACTGCATGAAAGAGTAACAAACACAGACACACACCTCAAAAACTTTCGCATTTATAATATTAATAGGATATACGAAAATAGTATTCGACATTTTAATTTCTTAAATTCATGTTCTGTATATTAAATAATTAGTACATAATTCTGCGATAAATTATATAAATCGAGACATTAACAACAATATCAAGTTCAATATCAAGTTCAAAACCTGATATTAATTACTAACACATAAAAACAATACCTATTTTATGTATTTGCACGCACAGTCTGATACAAGGCAGTCGTTTTGTATACTCGTTATAAAAAATGTTTCCGAACTGTTAATTATTATCTGTGGTAATTACCAATAAGTATTGTACCAGGTCATTAAATCGTAAAAAAATAATTTGTGTTTATGTGTGTGTATAATGTTGAATAGGAAGTAAATATATAAATTGTAAGTATTTTATAATTGCATTGATATTGCTCTAAAATTACGCTTTATTATTTAAGTTAATTACTATAGGGTCAAATATAAATATATTGTGGAAGGCTAACCAGTCGAAGTTTTTAATGAAAGTAAATTTCACATTCAAACGTTTATACTGACATGAGTAAAACTTAAAATTTAGTATCGCACAAATCTTTGAATATATTATACTAGCTTTCCGCCTGCGGCTTCGCCCGCGTTTTCAAAGAAAAACCCGCTTAGTTCCCGTGGGATTTCTTGGATAAAACCTAGCCTATGTTGCTCAGTGAAGATGCAGCTTTCTAATGGTGAAAGATTTTTTGAATCGGTCCAGTAGTTTACGCGTGAAAACCATACATACATAATTACAAACCTTTCCTCTTTATAATATTAGTATACCTACATAGATAGGTTACTAGCTGTGCATGGCGGTTTATCCGCATAACGTTGCTCCTATTTGTCTTAGCGTGATTATGTATGATTTGAAATGGACAAAATGGACTATCTAACAATGATAAAATTTTTCAAATCGGATCGATGGTTCCTGAGATTAACAGGTATAAGCAAATAAACTCTTCAGCTTTATAATATTAGTATAGATTAATAATTTACCTATCTAGATCATATCACAAAATTGTTTATCGATGCATTATATTGCATACATTAAACTTCAATACATGCTTCTTTACATGCTTCACAATTATATAACATTCGTGTGTTTATCTAGTATATAAAAACTACTCATATAATATATTGGTTAGCGATCGCTTAAACCTTGGTTTGATTCCCGGTAGAGACTCAAACCTTTTGATCTTATTTATAAAAAGTCTGTCAATAAACTATTTGTCTACGTAAATATGATTCAATGAAACTGAAAAGGACTAATAGTAGATTCAAGATTAGTTGCAATTGTACTGTGGTTCATTGTTTATACATCGAGGTAAGCTAAATACATAGTTTTTTTAAATTATTTTAACTGCCTAGATTTAAAGTTTACTCCATTTTATATAGGCTTATAAACAATTCGAAATTTCTAATGTGTTATTAAACTAAATTCCTTTTACTACTGATCCACAAAGGTTGCTTTTCCACCAACAATGTGCAAAGATGTGTAGCGAGGAATGTGTTCGTAAATAACCAATAATATCGCTTCAAACGCTAAACGATTCAAACTTCAAACTAAATGAAGCGATACGATTGGTTATTTACAAACTCATTCCTCGCATTACATTTTCGCACATGATTAGTGGAAAAGCACCCTAATATCTCGATATTAATGTCTTTGAAACAATCTATCATTATATTTAACGTGAATAATTAATTAATTTATAACAGCCTGGTTTATTGACATAATAAACTTGAGAGAGGGTTAAATTGGTATTAAATAGGAAATAAATCATGTTTTACAGCTGTTATTATATCGTAATGATATCATAATATAATCGTAAATCATAATCCTACTATATAATATTATAAAAGTGAAAGTAACTCTGTCTGTCTCTTTTTCACGCCTCAACCCCTGAACCGATGTGGATAAAATTTGGTTGAAATATCGTCAGACTTGAGAAAGTACCTACGTAGTATATTTTGAAAGAAAGAAAGAAAAATACGTTTAATCAACTTCATTTAAACAAATTTTATCCTGGAAATCCCAAGGGAGTGGAAACTATGCGGGTTTTTCTTTGACTACGCGGGCGAAGTCGCGGGCGGAAAGCTAGTGAATTATAAGCGACAAAGTATTAAATAAACATTGGGCGCTTCTTCTAATAAGAATATATAATATATTATTATATTTTTTCGTTTACAGATACAAATTGCGTCTTGCTGTTCGCATTATGTTAAGGAAAGCCATATTAATATTCGGTTGGACCGTTTTATTTTCATTTTTGACCGGTTCAACAGGTAAGTTTTTTATATCTGATTGTATGTTAAGTTAATGTAACGTTTTTGTTTGATTCGCGGTAGAATGTTTTAGAAACAAGTTCATATCCCAGAAATCATCTATAAGTACTAATATTATAAAGCTAAAGAGTTTATATGTTTGTTTGAACGCGCTCATCTCAGGAACTACTGGACCAATATGAAAAATTCATACAGTGTTAGATAGCCCATTCATCGAGGAAGGCTATAATATATTATTATCATCACGCCAGGACCGACAGGAACGGAGCCACGCGGGTGAAACCGCAGAGCGCAGCTAGTAATAAATAATATCGATTGCAACCTCCTTACTTTTCTTGATTCATATTACATATATACAAATTTGTTTTATTTCCATAAAACCCACTATTTGCAATTAGGAATTTACGTGGGACTTTTGAACATAAATAAATATCTAATAAAATATCACGTAGGCAACTTTAATAGACCGGCACTATGATATCAAATATTAGAATAGTCCGCAATTTTAAATGTCGGTTAATCGATTCATATAACCAACAATAATGTTTTATTACTCTTCATACCTTTATAATTTATATGAATTATATGATGCAATATGCGCCATTGCACATTATTATGTTATATTTCCTCTTTTAACGAGTTGTTTTAATGTAAAAAATACCCATAATGATGATTGATTTTTTCATGATTTTCCTGGCTAAATAACTATGCTGCTAGCTAGACTACCTAGCTGATCCGGTATACGTTGATCTTACAGGACAGAGAGGTTTATAAAGTAATGTCTTTTTACAGAACTAAGTATCTATTGAATATACTTTCACAAAAATTTATTAGAGGTATATTCAAGAGGTATATTATAGTCACTGGGCTAGTATAATTCACATGGAATCATTAATTTTCCCTTGTTTTCACGACTCATTATGCGAAGCATTAAGCTTTACGATCGAAAATTTCAAAACTCTTTCTTCCATGATGTTTCCTAGAACCACCAAAATACGTTATTAGAAACATTTTCAGAAATCAAGTTATAATTTGTCAATTTATACTGCAGAAATCTTCTTTTGGCGCGTTGAGAGTCAAACTCAAATTTAAGGGAGCGTCTGCGTCGTGGCAATACGGCCACGTCGCGTCATGAAGTAAGACGACGAATTTGGTATCTCTGAATCTTGCCAAAGAAGTTTCACTTCTGACATATGTGCTCGGCACACACGCTCTATTTTAAATTTTTAAAGACACTTAAAACACTAGTAAACTAAATCTCTAACAATTTCCAGGGGTATACCTTTCAAACCTATCGCAGGAATGCTTCAACTGCCTCTGTTATGTATCCACAAACTGCGATACCTCCCATGAGTGCACAGGGGGGTACTGTGGGCCCTTTAATATATCCAGAGTGTATTGGGTCGACGCTGGCAAAGTGACCCTGCCTGATGATGACCCGGAGCGGAATCATGGTGAGTGAAGGTCGTTTATATTAATATTCTAAAATATAATCCCAATAAGTTATACCATTTCGTAAAAGAATGGATTAAAAACACAAGAACAACTTTAAAATTATGCAGATATTTTTTGACTGACCGGTTGGCTTGGTTCACAGACAATAGTAGTGGCCCTGCCTTCCAAGCCTTCGTGGGTTCGATTCCCGCCCGGGGCAAATATTTGTGTGACGAACATAGATGTTTACTCTGTGTCTAGGTGTTAATTATCTGTATAAGTATGTATTTAAAATTATATATGTATGTTTATCAGCGATCTGGTTTCCATAACACAAGCGATAGCTTAGTATGGGATCAGCCCCCCTAGCCAAGTGGCTTCCTGTTAGCGTAGCGTTCAATAGAATAGACTACGAATGTATGAGATTGACGTAAGCTGTAGATACGTTTATCTAGTGTCTCTTTATCATATTATTATAACAACAGTTTTTAAGAAGGCGTGACAACCTTCTTGAGTTAGGTCACTTCGTGTCGAAGCAATTTCAAATTTCAATAACCGCAAATTAAATTTAAAATTCCTTTGGTCTAGACTCTAGACATTAAAATCAAACACTTATTTACTTCGTCACTTTCAATATCAAATGATTTATAGCCACAAACTGTTGACGTTATATTATTAAGGATAATTTGATTAGCAGATCAGAAAATATTTGTACCTATACGTATGTGGTGGCATGTAATGATGTTTCTGCAAATCAAAGGTACATTTTTAGCAAATAAGTATACCTAATATCTAATTCTACACTAATATTACAATCCAAGAAAAAATTGCATCTTTGTTTGAACGCCTCAGTCTCTGAAACTGCTGGATCGAAATTTGAATTGAATTTATGTTGGTTTGGATAGTCCATTTATCGAAGAGTTATTCGCCCACAGTACCGAAACCGTTGGGGAAATCTAGTATTTTATGTCGCTAGCTATGCTCCGCGGTTTTACCCGCAGTGCTCCGCTTCTGTTGGTCTTAGCGTGATGATATATGGCTGGTCCAATTTGAAAAATTCTGAGTTCCTGAGATTAGCGTGTTCAAACAAACACACAAACTCTTCAGCTTTATAATATTAGTATAGATATAGATAACTTATAATTATTTCCAATGAAATATGATGTTTCTGCAATTAATTCCTATCAAAACAATAATGAATTATATGAAAATTTCAGCTTGGGAAGACTGCGCGCGTGACTTCACCTGTTCGAAGCGGATTATTTCAGGATATCTGTCGAAGTTCGGTCAGGTCAGTCACACGTTCCACAACCAGACTGTGTTTATTGTTTATTGTTTAACTAGTATTATGTAGGTATAATGTGTATTATTGTGTGTGGATTTCATTATTATACTTTTATTTTTGAAGTAAACTTCTTTAGATGCATTGAGAGTAAAATTTCAAGGTCGCGTCATGGCAATATTGCGACAAGTAGTAAGGCGACTATAATAGTATCTATGAATCTTGCCAAAGAAGTTTCACTTCTGACACGTGTGCTGGGCACTGACGCTCTTTTTTATAATATTAAAGCTGGCTTTGTAGAGTAGAGCTTTCTTCTACGTTGTATATCCCTGTTTTCATAGTAGATACATTGTGGTACATTGGAGATTTATGTGAACAAAACGTCTGTATATTTTTTTTCCTTAGTAGATTACATATACCACAGATAATATAATACTTACTAGTACATATAGTAGCTATCGTTATTCATACATCTACAACATGGAACAAAATGATTTGTAAGAATGCAGACCATTTAAAATGTTATTAACACTTGTCACAAACAAGCAAACCCAATTTAATAAGGTCTAACAGGTTTCAGTAGATAGCTATACAGCAAAGCTGATAATCGGCTTATCTGCTCGATATTTAACCTTAGCCACAATGCGACGCTATTAGCAGAATTATCTGGTCTAGAAGAGGAAATGATTTCTTTGGATACCTCGAAAAAAACGTTTCATTATTGTAACATATTTATGCCTCAATATAATTGTATTATTATCTACTCATTCTATAAAAATATACAGTTTAAAGAAAAATTGTCACTGATTTAATCACTTACAGAATCTTAGTTTGAATATGCAATATACCTATACAATATACCTTCCTATGAGTTATCAATATATTATGCCACTGCTGTTCCTCTTACGTGACACTCTTTTCACAACAACTTTTCAATGATCAAGTAAACACACACGACAGACTGACACACTCTTAAAGTGTACCTCAAATTCTATACGATCACGATGAAAAAGGGGAAAATATCCTTATACAAGATTTTTATTATTTTTATTATCTGTGACATTACCGAAAAAGTTTATTTTATTTTTCCAGGATTGCAACAAAGACGGCGTCACCAACTGCTTCGACTTCATGATGGTGAACGGCAACGGTGGCTACAGTTGTCACAAGCCGCTGAACATATCGGTGAATGGGCGGCGATGGTTGAAGAGATTTGATGAGTGCAAGCGGTCGATACCAAATTTTGAATAAAGCTTTTACCTTATGATGTGTTTTACTCCCTAAAATGAATCAGAGATCTAATCTTGTGAAGAGTTGATTAATCCGGATAGGTGTGTTTAAGGTACTGCATCTGAGGGATAGACCGCCATTGTAGATTCTCCCATAAAAAAAATCAACAAAAAATATATAAATGCTCATTGCGACAGTAGAGATGACATTTTTTTTTGGCATAAGAAATTCCCTCAAACTTCTTTCCCAGAAATCAATCTCTCCTGAGGCACGTCATTTGTTTTTAGCACATAATATAGTATTTGAATTATCAGAGATAACAACTATTGTCTTATTCTATTAACTTAAATTACTAAAAGTAAGTAAATTTTGACATAAATATCATATAACGTTAGATAAATATAACGTTAGATAAACTAGTATTACTTAAACTTTAACATAGTTTTTGCATGGGGTTAGTACTTAGTTATAACGCGTTTGAATATTCCGCACAGGACGCAATGAAAATTCATGAGACCTCAATTTCGTCTCATTAAAATGGTTTCCAAGCTACGAACAAGATTGGATGTAATTTACTTTTTTCACTTTACTATTGTACCTCGGAGCATGCATTCAAAAATTGCATTAATACAAAGTGCTAGTTGAACACTCAGGACGAATAATTTTTACTCTGAATGTAAGTCTGACTAGTAAGAGCAGTGGTGGCTCAGTGGTGAGACCTCGGACTTCGAATCGATAAGTCCGGGGTTCAAGACCAGGCGAGCGCGCAGGAAATAAATTGATTTTTCAATTTATCTACGCATGTTGTAACATCACCACTGCTCGAACGGTGAAGGAAAACATCGTGAGGAAACCGACATGTCGAAGAATTAAAAAGTTCGACGACATGTGTCATCCGCCCACACGCACTTGGCCAGCGTGGTGGATTATGGTCTGTACCCTCATAGGAGTCCCGTGTCCCAGCAGTGAGAACGTATATGGGCTGATGATGATAGACTAGTAGCAAACACCTGTTAGGAGTGTGATTAGAAGAATACGATTTTTCTGTCGAGTTGTTTCTTTAAATGCACCGTAGAAGGAAAAGACTTCGCACACCCTTCGGAGAATTATTTGAGAAAGTTGTTGATAATAATTATGTATAACCAACCTTCTGCAATAAAATAGTATTACTCTAATATAATAGAGCTTAAAAAACACCGCCCATACGCATTTGCCGAGGCTTAAGACTATATTTTGCAGGCATTACGCCTCAACAAAGAAAAATAAATAAAGCATAGGTACTTACCAAAAAAAAGCCTAAACCATTAAGAAAAAAATGATAACTTCTCAAAACATACCATGTTTTATTTCAAAAGATGAATATCATCACACATTCCTCGCTACTATTTGTCATGGTCGTATTTTAATATTACCCTGTCAGGTTACGAAGGCGTTTCATTTCATGGTGCATCTCCGAGATTATGGTACTGTGAAATTTCATGATATTATTTTATGCTGTGGTATGGTATGATTAGTTATACATTCCTGCTACATTATAACAAATTAAGACATTTTCTTCTTATAAAACTGATGATAATTATTAATTATGCTCAATATCATTGAAGTACAACAAAATCTTTATTAAATTACAGGTTTTTTTTACTCACCGAATTAAATCTTACATTCTTTTTTCTAAAATACCTACTGTGGTGCCTATAGTTTTGCGACAAAAGGCAAAAAATCAAAAAAGTTTAGAGTTATAGCTATAAACAAGCACAGGCCAAAATAATTAATCGCTCGAGACTTGAAAGCGAGTACAGTATCTGGGTCGTTCAGGAAATGATATTTTCAAGGGAGGACCTTCAGAGGGCACTCGGAATCCTCTTATACCTACAAAGGCTTGTGCGGATGTGTCGAAGAAAAGAACATATTTTTGAAGAAAATAAAGCTTGGTAAAGTACTTATGGTAAGGTGAAAAATTACATAATATTATGTAGAGGGATATGAGGATATCATTAAAATATAATAAATTATTGCTATAGAGTTCTGTATTTTCTTTGTTATACATAAAATACTAGTTTAAAATCATCCTTTTGGTGTTAATATTGTTCATAACTACTGTAGCAATCTCATTTAAGTATGTTGATTAAAAAGAGTCGTAAAATATCATAATATAGAGCAAGAGATTCACAGCAGAAAAACTTCCGTGGTTAAAAATTAAAAGAAAAACACATAAAGTGGAAAAATTAATTCTAAATTTATTAGAAACAAAAGTTGAATTTAAAAAAGTATGCACTGCCCGGGAATCGAACCCGGGTCGCAAGAATGGGAATCTTGCATGATACCACTACACCAGCAGTGCTTGAGAGCTGAATGTGAAATTATCGTATTATTTCTATGCTACATCATTTTCTAATTTAAAATTAATAACGGTTATTTTTTGTACAGGGTATAATTAACCTTCTTATTATATATAAATCTCGTGTCACAATGTTTGTCCTCAATGGACTCCTAAACCACTTAACCGATTATAATAAAATTCGCTCACCATGTGCAGTTCGATCCAACTTGAGAGATAGGATAGTTTTTATGAAAAAAAACTTAAACATGTAGGTACTACGGGCGAAGCCGGGGCGGACCGCTAGTAATTATATAGGTATTTACATGTTTCATCATCAAAAAGTTTAAAAACGAATTATTGATTTTATCCGTAATAATTAAATCTACCTATAAGATATTACCTACCGAAGTATGTTATATACCTAATACAGAAATAATATTAGACTACTATCCAAGTTACTACGCGTGTAAAACTGTTAGAATATTGTTTTCGATCAAATATGTAATTATAGGTAAGGTACACTAACATACATGATGTACATACTTACACTTAAGTCCTTTTCTGATTAGTATTTGATCGCAAAGCCAATCAGTCCACGAAAATAGTTTTTATCTAAGAAAAACATGTAGGTTCCCAATTTTCTTTCATGTTTAAAATCCACACACTATTTCATCTACGTTCTCTTATAAAAAGCTCTAAATATATAAAATAATATCGAAAAAATACAAATGATTACGGAACATTATAAAATGTTCCATTTAAATACAACTGCATGTAAATTATGAGCTAACGAGAAAGCAACGCAATATACATTATTTATCTTCAATAATTATTCATGTTTATTACACTGCGTTGAAGTATTAATTAACGTTTGCTATAGCCAAACATTAATTAACCGACTAAAATAAACTAATAATTTTGCAGTTCATGCGATTACTACTTATTAAACAGCTCTTTATTTAAACTCGTCAATTGTTATTTAAATTTATCTGAATGGCATATTAGTGATAAAGATATTTTATTTAATTTAGTAGATGCATAATTATTAATTACATACACTTAATGTTTGTGTCCTTTTATCATAATGTCCTTTTCTGACAATTTGCTTATAATATCTCTCCCCTTAAATCTAAATGTAGGTAAGATTTATATCACACTAGCGGTCCGCCCCGGCTTCGCCCGTGGTACATATTCACGTTTTCTCAACATATGAACCATCCTCGTACTTCAAGGAATAAAAAAAGAAATCGAAATCGGTTCAGCTGTTCTAAAGTTATGCGCTTACCAACACATATTGGGATTCATTTTTATATTATAAGATTTGAAAAGTTTAAGTATCCACAGTTAAACACGAAAACCTGTAAATTATTAAATTTTACTATGAATTATTTTAATTTAAATGAAGTTAACCAGAAATTTTTGGTCTATGGCGAACCACAAAGTTCGAAGCAACACAATACAAACATATAAGTAAAATACCTACATTATATTTTGCCATGCGGTTTCGTGAAGCCACCATCTTCAGGGATTTATTAGTAACATTTCATGATTTCATATTTTCTACTTACTCTAGTACCTATGTCTAGTACAGCCTACACCTGTGGCCTACACACTAGAATTTACTTAAACTAGCTTTGCTTTACTATTACAAGATGGCGTTAAACTAAATTGAAATATATTTTATTTGTTTTTATCGTCTCCATTTTATGTACAACGCTTTAGTATTTCAAAAATAATAAATAATACTGTAGCGTGTCTAGCATGTGATTTTTTAATTCCTTAAAAGCCTATTAATATGTTATTCATTTTCTTTACTTCCGTTCCTTGTCGCTAGAGGCAGCTAAGTAGATTTCCGCATGCGTACTTGGCTTCCTTTTTTTTCAATGTCCCTGAATTTCATGAATGGCGCTCGTTCACAACCAGTCGTCAGTACAATAATAAAAATTTAATTTAATGTTAGAAAATGTCAGAACAAATAACTTTTAATATTAGTAAGGAACCAATTAGATAGTGTTGTGAATAGAAGACATTGGGTTTTCCCGCTCAAATTTGACAATAAAAAGTAAGTAAATGTAAAATTTGAATTTGGAATTATATTTACTGTTTAGAAACGGAACGTAAATATGTAATTGGTTAGTTCTTCTATTAGAAATTTCATCACATTGCGGTTCATTTATTTATAAATAAATATAACGTGTATAAAGGAATCATGCCTATATTTTAAACGCCGTCTCTATTTCCTTGAAAACAAAACTGCGGTAATTTTATCGATTTGACACTTAGCCCAATTCAATGTTGTAAATCGTCTCTATGCAAACTTTTTATACAATACCAATGGCCTTGAGAAATTTATTTTCTTGTAGTCCTTAGGTAACCCTATAAATTACAATTTAAAATTCAGTGTTTACCTTTATTCATTATACTTAAACTTCATATATTTCAAAATAAAATGATTGGTATATATTTTGCAAAAATGTACATTGAATATTTATTGAACTTGTATGATGTTGGAAGTTGGAACTGTCATGACAACTGCCCTATTGCGTAATTTTCTTGCGAGTAAAATATCGGAACGAAGAAAATTAGAATCTACCATACCATATTACTTATATTGTTTATATTAAAATAAAAATAATAAGATAATATATATATTCTAAATTAAATAAATTTAAGTAAAAATAATATAAAAGGGATGTGAAGTAACGAAGGATAATAATTAAATGGGTAGTCGAGAAACGTCTAGGTTTTTAGGTCAAGAGTTCGTCTGCCAAACATATCATTATGTGCCAGACGATTCGTCTGCTAGGAGCGAAACGCAGGAATTGCGTGATTTAAATCCTTGATTATTTAGTATACAGTGTTAGTTATATTATAATAAGAAATTTATTAAAATTATAGTCAAAGAGGCAGCGTAACAAAAACATTGTATGAAATATTACAGAGAATGAATCAAAGCAGTAAGTTAATTAATTTTAATTTTCTTTGTTCCGCTGTTCATTTTTAAACATTTTCATTTTATTTATTATTTTATATTATTATTAATAGGCCATTACTAAATAAAACAACAACACGATATAAAAAAACCTCTCGATTTTTTTTTCTTTGATTATAAAAATATTTTTTTATCTGCAGCAAGTACAATGTCAAGTAGCCCGTTCCCTTACACCTGTGAGCTATGTGGCGCAGAGGGCTTGACGGACGAGGGTATGAGGTCCCACACCTTGGAGGCCCACGTGGCTGGCAGGCCAGATTGCCCGTTCTGCGACTGTACTGTACCACAACCACAGCTCGTGAGCCATGTGCAGAGGGTCCATCTCCATTATCTAACACCGGAGAGGGAATTAATGGCGTTCATAGATGACCAAAGCCCGGGGTAAGTTGTCCAGTCAATTTATATATTTACTACTCATACAAATAAATTTTATTTATGTATCTTACTGTTTACAAAGTCAAAATAAGAGACTATTTTAACGTGTATGATAATTAATATTAAAAATTATTAACACTTTTGGCGTTTTTGTCTGTGTCGGTTAATCTTAGAAAATATAACACTGCCAACTTTGAATTAGACTTTCATAGGCAAATAATTTGAGGGAAATAATTTTTAGGGATTAGTTAGTAGCATCTGCTAAACCTTGTACCTATGCATAACGCTGGCTTAGCTAAATTAATTAGTAATTCATTATAATAAAACTATAACAGTAATCGAACTAAAGAGTTATGGAACATTTTAATACCCACAAACGCTTTATAGGTACTATTATGTATTACTCTATAAGCCGCTTTGCATCGTGTAGTTCAGAGATTATTTTTAAGCGAAATATTTATGTTTGTAACAAGCTCGGCGGTATCACAGACTTGTTTTAACAAAAAGGAGTTCTGGATATTCTAACTTGATAATAATTACAACAGTGGAAGTTCTATCAATATCAGTCCAGCCCTTAATATAAATTAACTGATACTGAAATTCAACGTCCAACCCTAATCAACTTTCGAATTTATAACATAGTAAGATAATACAATGATATCGATTTATAATAAAACGTCACAAGCCCTCATAAATCTGCGTGCTTTGTTAGTTATTTTGTCTGTAATAAAACCATGCTTTTCATGTCCACAACGACAATACATTGTTAAACGATATATTCTTTCGCTACGATACAATCACTTACCGCTAAGTAATTAACCATAAATGTCTCCAGTAAAGCTCCCGTGTTTATGTCTTCGTAAATGTTTGTCCATTCCACATAAATTTTAACGGTAACATCATTTTAGGTATGACGAGGATTCAAAAATGACCACTACAGATAGCTGTAGCTATAACACGCCAGGGTCAATAAACGGATGGCACAGCCCTGTAGAAGTTTCAACTTCGTTCCATAACGGTGCAATTTCAAAAAATAATTACTATCACAATGGTTATCAAGATAAGGATAACTCGAATTGTAATCATAGGAGTGAAAAAGATGAAGAACGGTTCTCGCGGTCACCGAAAAATATTAATCTAGCTAATGGTATAAAAAATATCAATATTAGTAATGGCGTGACGGGGAAGAAAACTCGGAGTAAGGAAAATTCGGTTGAAAATGAATTATTGAATGGACACGATAAAGAATGTAAGTAATCGAAAGCTCGTCAAGTTAATCTGTATGGTATTAACTACCTATTAAGTTAACTCACATAATATTATAAGTATTTTTGTTATTATTGTAGTGAAGCACTACACGATAGCATAAGGAATTTATATCTGTTTCCAAAAGAACTTTATCAATTTTAGGTCTACACTCGAGCCCTACCCACAATAATATGAATAACTATGATGGTTCGCCTAAAAATAGTAAGGTAGGAAAAAATTAAAAATAATTTATTGTAACTAGTTAGTTACTTACGCAACGTAAATTCGATTATCTTAACATTTTCTATTTTAGCTTTCTATGGCGAGCGCTGGACAGGGATCGCCTTTACGATCGCAACTAGCTTTAAAATTGAAATCGAATACACCAAAGAAATTAGCACCAACTCCTAGTCCAACTGTTCAGGTTAGTAAATTTTTTGATAATTGATACCTCTAAAATATATTTCAAATTTATTTGTTAAAATTTCATTGCTTTATTAGAGAAAAATATTATTTTAAAATTGAATTATGCCCCATACGCCAATAATATTATGCTTATATGTCGGAGTATTGATTTATTCAGTTGGTATTAACGCCATCTATTGGTAAAGTTGTGAGTATTTTAAATGTTGACACAGTGAGACTTGAAGTTTTAACGAATGAATTTATGACAATGACAAGTGACAATGACATTTTCCTTGAGTCAGTAGTTTGGCAGGTTGGGGGGTGTCAGTTCGAACGACACTTGCCGCCCGACAGCCAACCGCGCTAGTTGTGCGCACTGATTCTTTTTATTATTTTACGATCATGGCGGACGTTGAAATTAATCGCGAGGAATCTCCGAAAGCAGCGGTGGGATCTGACCATCATTCCTCCAGTGTACTTAACCGACACCCTGCTACTACGAGCGAGACATATTTCCGAGAATCGGCGAACCAATCCGCCGAATCAAACTGCGACGAACAATCTACGCCACGAGGCACCGAAAACCGTAACGTGCCTAATAATAGTGCTTTTCCTAATGTGCCTCCTGAGATGTGGGCTTCGTTTTTCCGTGGAATGGCGGAGACTTTTCACAATAACGAAAACCAAACTTCAAACTCCAAACCACCTGTGAAGAAGATGAAACCCACTGAAGTGTACATTCCGTCGTTCGATCCTGACGATTGCGAGTTTACGGCGGCGCAATGGTGTGCCGAAATCGACCACCACCGGACACAGAACTCATGGACGGATTATGAAACGAGAAATGCTGCTTTTACGCATCTACGCGGCCGAGCACGCAAGTGGGCGTCCAAATCATATCCCTTGTGCAATACGTGGGATGAAGCGAAGGAGCGGCTAACAAGACAATTTGCCTCCACTAAGCGTTTCCACGACCTTTTCCGGGACATGGTGCAGTATACGAGTGACCGCGCCACTAGCTACGTGGAATACTCCACCAACAAGCTGGCGATGATCGATCGACTGGAGACAGCGTGGAGCGAGGCGAACAAGATCGAAGTCGTCATATCAGGTATCTCTGAGAATCAGGTACGAACAGATTTATTAAAAAATACCCCCGCGGACTTTGTAACATTAGATAGACACCTCGCTACCTACCCTCAAATTAATAAAAATAATAAACGACCTTCAACTTCGAGCTCTTTTTGTAGTGACTTTAAGCAGCGTAAAATTGAAACAAATGACCATGTTAAGTGCCACAATTGCGGCAAAATGGGGCACTATAAGCGAAATTGTAAATTCCGTCCGCATACTAAGGTTTTACATTCGGAAACGTCTCAATTAAAACGTTCCCCGCCTGTCGATAAAAATGTTCAGTGCACTTACTGTCGCAAATTGGGGCATACAGAGCAGGTGTGTTTCTCTAAACAACGCGACGAAAAATTTAAAAAAAGTAATGATACAAAGTCCGTTAATGTGTGTGTGTAGTCAGAATCGCCGTAACCTATCGCTGACGTTATAACCGGTGTGCGAGATCTTGTATTTACGCGTTTAACTGGTGCTCCACTTCCACTCATTCCTTTTTCTTATTACTTTGCCTATAGAGATCGATGATTTTCACTTAGAGGTCGATTTTTTGGTGGTAGACTCTCGGGCTTTACCTCATGACGTCATTGTAGGGCGTGATGTTTTTACGCGACCCGCGGTAAACTTAATAATTAATAATAAAGGCGTTCACGTTTCTCGCGATGTTCGTGCGGACGTTTGTGCTTTTCAAAGTGCGATATAGAAGCAATCGATTCCGACCTTACAGACATCAAAGATATTGCTCGTTTACGTGCTATTAATGAAAATTTTAATGAGAACTTCGTAAAGGGGAACTCTCAGACGGTCGTAACAAAAAATCCACCGAGTATCAACGCGCTGGTTAATGAGTATGAAAAGTTGGACCTGTTCGACATCAGACGTGACGTCAAGGTCAGGATGGACGAGACGACAAAGCTCGGGAGCATATCTGGAGGACGTGCGCAACATATTGTGTGTCATGAAAAGCTAAGGAATTATCCTACGAGTTTACCAGAAATGTCTAATCAACTTGTTGATTTGTAATAAGAGTGAGTTTTATTTTTCTAATCGGCTTTAAAAATTAATAATTAAATATTGAGTTATGTTAAAATGATTAGTCGCCAAAGTAAACGGCATTTGCTGAGATACACGATTGTATTAATTATGTCAACGGTTGCGATATTATGTGCTTTTTTTATTTTTGTTGTTGATGTTTTGGTTAAAAGAAATGCTTAGAATTTATTTTGTTGATCGATGCTAATAAATGATCGCATCTCTAGACGCTTGTTTCCTTTTTCTTTCCTAAGGGGAGAGATGGCGTAAATTTTGCATTGGAAGCTCCGCGCTTCGTGCGAAATTTTAGTGTTGGGAGCCCCGCGCTTTACGCGTAAATTTAGCATTGGAAGCTCCGCGCTTCATGCCAAGGTTTAGCATTGGAAGCTCCGCGCTTCATGCCAAGGTTTAGCATTGGAAGCTCCGCGCTTCATGCCAAGGTTTAGCATTGGAAGCTCCGCGCTTCATGCCAAGGTTTAGCATTGGAAGCTCCGCGCTTCATGCCAAGGTTTAGCATTGGAAGTTCCGCGCTTCATGCCAAGGTTTAGCATTGGAAGCTCCGCGCTTCATGCCAAGGTTTAGCATTGGAAGCTCCGCGCTTCATGCCAAGGTTTAGCATTGGAAGCTCCGCGCTTCATGCCAAGGTTTAGCATTGGAAGCTCCGCGCTTCATGCCAAGGTTTAGCATTGGAAGCTCCGCGCTTCATGTGTTTGCTCTATCTACATTGGAAGCTCCGCGCTTCGTGTGTTTGCTCTATCTATCTACATTGGAAGCTCCGCGCTTCATGTGTATGCTCTATCTACATTGGAAGCTCTGCGCTTCATGTGTATGCTCTATCTACATTGGAAGCTCCGCGCTTCATGTGTTTGCTCTATCTACATTGGAAGCTCCGCGCTTCATGTGTTGGCACTACACTGGAAGCTCCGCGCTTCATGTGTATGCTCTATCTACATTGGAAGCTCCGCGCTTCATGTGTTTGCTCTATCTACATTGGAAGCTCCGCGCTTCATGTGTTGGCACTACACTGGAAGCTCCGCGCTTCATGTGTATGCTCTATCTACATTGGAAGCTCCGCGCTTCATGTGTTTGCTCTATCTACATTGGAAGCTCCGCGCTTCGTGTGTTTGCTCTATCTACATTGGAAGCTCCGCGCTTCATGTGTTGGCACTACACTGGAAGCTCCGCGCTTCATGTGTTGGCACTACACTGGAAGCTCCGCGCTTCGTGTGTTTGCTCTATCTATCTACATTGGAAGCTCCGCGCTTCATGTGTTGACTCTACATTGGAAGCTCCGTGTTTCGTGTAGGTTCTACGCTGCAAACTTTGACGCAAAGTTATGACCAGAGCTAAATAGGTTTAGAAATCGCGCGAGAACGCGCTAACTGTCAGAATGGCCGTGTCGGAGTATTGATTTATTCAGTTGGTATTAACGCCATCTATTGGTAAAGTTGTGAGTATTTTAAATGTTGACACAGTGAGACTTGAAGTTTTAACGAATGAATTTATGACAATGACAAGTGACAATGACATTTTCCTTGAGTCAGTAGTTTGGCAGGTTGGGGGGTGTCAGTTCGAACGACACTTGCCGCCCGACAGCCAACCGCGCTAGTTGTGCGCACTGATTCTTTTTATTATTTTACGATCATGGCGGACGTTGAAATTAATCGCGAGGAATCTCCGAAATATATTATCACAGAATAAAAATCAATTATTTATTCTGTGAACAGCGAAAACATGACTGTTGCTTTACCGCTGTCAATGTCAATACATCCATATTTTTTTTTACAAATATATTGGCGGTAAATCTTCAAGTTGAAAATTTTAAAAATAAATTTTCTAAAAGTTCAGGTGAAAAAAATTCTCAAAATATTTTCAGTGCCTCTTATGTGATTTTACATCAACATGTCCGCGGAAATTGGAAGAACACATAAACCGTGCTCACTTCGATTTAACATCACCATCGGTTATGGGAAATGAAAATTCAAATATCGATAACGCGACTTTGGGACTTCTAAATCCTACAATAAACTTGGATAATCCAACTTTGGCGTTGAGTGCGATGGCTATGTCACCTGGGCCTCATAGCTCGTCATTTCAGTGTCCAATATGTGAAAAGGAATTTGCAAATGGGTCAGAAGTGGAAGTTCATGTGAATGTGGAACATCGAGATATATTGAGCCCTCAGAAAGCTGTGAGTATATAATTATAATCATACTCAGTATTAATCCAATGCAGTTGAAAAGTTTAATACAACACTGAACTTTTAAACTGCATGATTGTAAATATAATAAAACAATCTGTTAGAATGTCATAAACACTGGAAGTGTCTTGTTTGCAAATATGAAAACTTATACATCAATAATCTCAAACTAACCAATACCAAACATTCTTCATCTAATTTATTGACTGCTAGGAAAGAATTGAATTCATTATTAAGCAAGTTATCACATTTTTAGGACCAAGTGGACAATGCATCATGTGACGATGTTGTTATGATGGAAGAGAGTCCTGTCAGCAACTGTCCCATTTGTTGTCAGCCGCTTCCACTCTCACAACATGAATTGGTAAGTTTATTTGAAATTTCTTTACTAGAAATATTTTGGGTAGATTAATTAACAATTTCTTCTTGTGTTCTGTTAAGCTTATCTGTAAAATTTAATTACAAAAAATGTATAAACAATTTACACCAAATTACAACTACAGAGAAATAAGTAAAAATAACTAAATATATTAACTAAGTATATTAAATTAAATAAAAAAAAAAAATAACTAAGTAAATTAAATTTTTTTCATGCAACTTGTATGTTTGCATAATTTTAATCATCTGACCAAAATTCAACATTAGAATCTATAAAATCTTGATTGAATCAACTTGGAAGTTAGCCAAGCTCTGTTTGTAAGTATGCATACAAGTATAAGCATTGGAACTTAAATGAAATTTTTACTTCAATAACTTAGGCCCCGGAACCACAGACACAATAGAAAATCTATTGTGCCTGGGACCGCCCATTGAGCCCCAAGCGGCCTGATGGCCGCTTGGGGCTCAATGGGTTAATCAGAAGATATTGCAGAGCAATATAAGCTAGATATAGCAGAGTCACACAGTTATGAGATCAAGAACTTTAGCATTCGTAGTTTGTTAATTCACTACTGTGTAAATTGCACAAAAATTGTAGGTAATTTAACTCATTAAAAATTATATTTATAGATTCAACACATAGAAGAACATTTTGAAAGGGGTGAAGATGTCGGAGCTTCCACATTATCTGATGCTGAAAGAGAAGCACAGAGGACCAGAGAAGAACAGGAATTTCAATTACTCAGAGTTAGTAAAAATATTTTAAGTGTTGAAAATATGAATGAAATTTTATCTATACTAATATTATAAAGCTGAAGAGTTTGTTTGAACGGGTTAATCTCAGGAACTACTGGTCCGATTTGAAAAATTCTAAAACCAACAGCAGCAGAGCACTGTGTGTAAAACCGCAGAGCACAGCTAGTGTTTTAATATACATGAACACTTAAACAATGTTTTGTCCATCTTCAAACTTTTTAGTGTTGATTTGATGACTATAATTATACATGACAACAAGATTAAAATTAAGATTGTAGCATATATTGTAATTAATTATTAAGTTACCTACATTTATTCCTATAATTAATAATTAAACTGCCTATTTTAGGCTCAATATGGTATGGAGGAAGATGAAGAAGGCTACAGTAGCAGAGCAGCGAGTAGCTTGAAGCGAGCGGTGTACAGTGGAGCCCTATCTGTCGCGGGTTACTATGAGCGCAGTGTAGGGCTCCGACGGGCCTCCGCATCCGGCCTTGATACAGGGTGTTCTAAAACTAGTGGTATGGACATCAATTTTTCAAATAGCGTGCAAATTAAATAAAAAAAAACAATGATTATTCCAAAATGATTTAGGGTGATTTTAAATGTTTATTTTAGTTTATTCACTTCTTGATATTTAATCCACAGGTATTTTAGAAAGGATAGTGCAACTAAACGCTCAAAATCCAAGTATAGTTAAAACATATTTGTGTAGTGCGGTGGACCACTATGCCAGTACATATGGTGATAGAGGCTGGGGCTGTGGATATAGGTGAGAATTTATAATATAATTAAAATAAATTGTTACTTAGGTTAGTGCTCAAAAAAAAATTGTGTCCTGGAAGAAAGTTGTGCTTTAGTGAAATTAACTCTATATTGAAAGGTATATTGGTTGCAAAGATACAAGATACGGTGTAATATGTGTGCACATAGGGGTGGGACTGGTTCGCGCGGCGAATGCGGCTCGCCGCTCGTGTAGGTTCATTAAAATTAGATCTTGCCATATTTTTATTTTTTTTTATAAACTCACACAGTGTTTTTGGAAATGTTTTGATGTTATTAGAACAGGATTATAGACTTAATCATATTCCATATTAATACATCAGTATATTAGCTCTATTATTGGAAAATTACAACAAATATTTAAAGAATGGTAGCGAAGCATCTGTACAAAAGTCCAAAAAATATATTTTCCTTGCTCACTGAAAACAATTTTTCAGGAACATGCAAATGGTGCTATCGTCTCTCGTCCGTCACCCGGCGTACAGCGCGCGGCTGAGCGCCGTGTGGGAGCGCGAGGGGGACGGCGTGCCCTCCATCCCGGCGCTGCAGCGGCTCGTGGAGCGCGCCTGGGCAAGGGGCTTCGACACGCAGGTGGGGCACGGCCACGGGGCACACGGGGGCACGGGGCACACGTGTGGGAGCGCGAGGGGGACGGCGTGCCCTCCATCCCGGCGCTGCAGCGGCTCGTGGAGCGCGCCTGGGCAAGGGGCTTCGACACGCAGGTGGGGCACGGCCACGGGGCACACGGGGGCACGGGGCACACGTGTGGGAGCGCGAGGGGGACGGCGTGCCCTCCATCCCGGCGCTGCAGCGGCTCGTGGAGCGCGCCTGGGCAAGGGGCTTCGACACGCAGGTGGGGCACGGCCACGGGGCACACGGGGGCACGGGGCACACGTGTGGGAGCGCGAGGGGGACGGCGTGCCCTCCATCCCGGCGCTGCAGCGGCTCGTGGAGCGCGCCTGGGCAAGGGGCTTCGACACGCAGGTGGGGCACGGCCACGGGGCACACGGGGGCACGGGGCACACGTGTGGGAGCGCGAGGGGGACGGCGTGCCCTCCATCCCGGCGCTGCAGCGGCTCGTGGAGCGCGCCTGGGCAAGGGGCTTCGACACGCAGGTGGGGCACGGCCACGGGGCACACGGGGGCACGGGGCACACGTGTGGGAGCGCGAGGGGGACGGCGTGCCCTCCATCCCGGCGCTGCAGCGGCTCGTGGAGCGCGCCTGGGCAAGGGGCTTCGACACGCAGGTGGGGCACGGCCACGGGGCACACGGGGGCACGGGGCACACGTGTGGGAGCGCGAGGGGGACGGCGTGCCCTCCATCCCGGCGCTGCAGCGGCTCGTGGAGCGCGCCTGGGCAAGGGGCTTCGACACGCAGGTGGGGCACGGCCACGGGGCACACGGGGGCACGGGGCACACGTGTGGGAGCGCGAGGGGGACGGCGTGCCCTCCATCCCGGCGCTGCAGCGGCTCGTGGAGCGCGCCTGGGCAAGGGGCTTCGACACGCAGGTGGGGCACGGCCACGGGGCACACGGGGGCACGGGGCACACGTGTGGGAGCGCGAGGGGGACGGCGTGCCCTCCATCCCGGCGCTGCAGCGGCTCGTGGAGCGCGCCTGGGCAAGGGGCTTCGACACGCAGGTGGGGCACGGCCACGGGGCACACGGGGGCACGGGGCACACGTGTGGGAGCGCGAGGGGGACGGCGTGCCCTCCATCCCGGCGCTGCAGCGGCTCGTGGAGCGCGCCTGGGCAAGGGGCTTCGACACGCAGGTGGGGCACGGCCACGGGGCACACGGGGGCACGGGGCACACGTGTGGGAGCGCGAGGGGGACGGCGTGCCCTCCATCCCGTACACATGGCAAAATACATGGTGACATGGATTCACATGGTAAAATATGTACACATGGTAAAATGTGTACACATGGTAAAATGTGTACACATGGTAATATGGGTACACCTGGTAACATGGGTACACATGGTAATAACATGGGTACACATGGTAATATGGGTACACCTGGTAACATGGGTACACATGGTAATAACATGGGTACACATGGTAACATTGGGTACACATGTATACCCTACACATTAAGCTGAATGAAAGCAAAAATAAATTGGTGATCGTGAAAGCAGACGGTTATTACATTTTCTGTATCTACATATCGATAAAGCAAGGTAAGGTTCGCTGTTTTTCCTATTCATTCGTTCAGTTAAAAAATTATATGTTTTCGGCCGTAGCAAATAAAAGATCCTGTACGTTATATTAATATGTATAATGTTGTCTAAAAAAAATAGTCTGTCTTTTATACTGTGTCTTGAACAAAACAACAACAGTAACAATAATGTTATTGATTCCAGGGTTCAGAGCAACTGGGCTGCAAGCTGCACAACACAAGGAAGTGGATCGGCGCGTGCGAAGTTGTCACCGTGTTGTCTTCACTCAGGATAAAGTGAGCTTTTTTAACTCTATTGTTACCTCTTGCTGTACTACATTTTATAATTTAGATATTTAAGTAATAAACACTCATATTTAATTACAATATTACGTCCATTTCCGAAACATACCTAGTTTATTTTTGATTATACAAAATATCATTGATATTTAACGATCATCTCTAACAACGATGAAGATAGGTACTATTTTTCTTGGGTATAATATATTATATAATAAAATAATTAAGACAACCTTTATTATTTTTATATATTTTGTTTAAAATAATTCTTATTGACCACTACATTATTTACTTTTGTTGAATTATTTTACTCCGTTATGTTTAAATATCGATTATAAATAATAACATTTAAATAACTTTTCTAGGTGTTCGTTAATCGACTTCCACAAGCCGACATCAGCGGACGGCAGCCACCCAGCCCTATTTGACTGGGTTCACAAATACTTCCACGATGAGCCGACTTCTTTCAAACCACCACTGTACTTACAGCATCAGGGTACGTTGATGTATAGTCACACCCCGGACACTCCATACAAAATTATAGTTTTGACAGTCACACTGTAGAGACTGCAAATGTGTGTGTAAACTCTTTATGGTTGGCACATTTGTGACTAGCGTAAAAAAAAATTCGCGTTTTTCTGATGAAATACATCCGTAAACAGCACAATATCTAACCATTTTCTACGAAAAACGATAATCACAAATCCAAAATAATAAAATTGCTTTAAGTCAATTTGATTAATGTTGTCAATCTTCGTTGCGTTTCGTCTAAAGACGTCGTTGGTATCGTCCTTGCGGGGAAATGGGTACCATAACATGTCTGATCGTGCGGGGTGAGGTAAGTGTTTAATTTTGGCGGGAGGCGGAGAGTGTCCGTTCTGTAGCGTTTAGCTACTATTATGTATTCTGTGGTATAGTCACAGAATACATAATAGTAGCTAAACGCTACTATGGTATAGTCACAAAGAAAAACGCGAATTTTTTTTTACGCTAGTCACAAATGTGCCAACCATAAAGAGTTTACACACACATTTGCAGTCTCTACAGTGTGACTGTCAAAACTATAATTTTGTATGGATTGTCCGGGGTGTGGTATAGTGTCCTAGTACCCTAAGTGGTTTTATTCTTTATCCGAACCGCTAGGGACTGGAACATGCTTCCTGAATCTGTGTTCCCCGACGAGTACAATATGGGGGTCTTCAAGCGTAGAGTGAACAGGTACCCTCTAGGGAAGCGCGTACCATCTTAGACCACATCTCAGCTTAACATCAGGCGAGATTGTGGTCAAGCTCTTCCCTATCGACGATAAAAAAAAGTGGTTTGTACCCTAAGGGGTTTGTGCCCTATGATAGTGCTGACTGATTGTACTGTACCTACATCACCAGTATAAGTAGATCTATAGTGTTAAGTGTGTTCTAGTGGGTACACAAGCACTTCCACGACGAACCGACGGCGTTAAAGCTGTACTTACAGCTTCAGGGTACATTGGAATATAGTGTCATGGTACCCTGAGCGGTTTGACCCTAAGTGGTCGGTACCCTAGGTCAGCTTTCTGTTTTGTACCTGTAGTATATATCGATTTAAAGTATCCTCGTGTTCTAGGTGATCGGTGCCTTCCCTCTTTGTGAACCGTATATTCGTTATAATAATTATCGTCATTATGTTATAAATGTATTTATGTCCTTGCCAGGTCACTCACGCACAATTATAGGGTACGAGAAGCACAAAGACGGCAAGGCGACGCTACTTGTGTTGGATCCGTCACATTCGCCGGCACAGGTAAGTACTCTTATTAAAATAGGTACATACATATTATATTATCAAAAAAAGGTTGGAGAATTTTGTATAGTTTTGTTATATTCATCTGAACACATAGTAAGGCTTCATAAAAATATTTCGCGAAAAACATAGAGTGGATTTTGATGACACTCGACTATCGTGAAGCTAATATATAAATAATACAAGCTACTTGTTTTCACCCGCTTCGTCCGCGAGTGAAACCGCGCGGAACAGCTAGTTTTACATAAGTATGGATCTACAGTCACTTTATTATTTATCTTTATAGGTACGTGCGGTAACATGCGACAGGTCCGGTGGCGGAGCCCTACGGTTGCTACGGCGCGGAGCCCCGGCGCTACGTGCGCGCCAGTACCAGCTGCTGTGCGTAACCGGCCTTATACAAAGTGACCGGGAGTATGAGGTATGGAGCTGATAGTAGACAAATATACGAATAGCTTGTTACTATAGTCTCGACGTATCCTTGGACGAGAGTGTTACATGCGTGTGGTGTGTACGATGTGTTATGTAGGCCGTAGGGTGTAGCATATTGCGCGCAGGCGTATCACGTAGCGTGTATCGCGTAGCGTGTATCTCGCAGCGTGTATCTCGCAGCGTGTATCGAGCAGCGTGTATCGCGCAGCGTGTATCGTGTGGAGTGTGGTACTTCTAGTACTAGCTGCTGTTTTTTTTTTTTTTTTTTTGTGTGGTGTCTCTCAATGTTAGCCAGAAAGGCTTCTACATTTTAACGCGGACGCGGGGGTGAACTGAAGGTTCACCCTGGTAGCGACATGCACAAGGGCGTCAACCCGCCACGGGGATCTCGAACCTCCGCTTGGGCTGTCGCTTGAGTGGAGGAGGCCAAAAGGGCCCTAATCGGACGGGACTAGCTGCTGTGTAGACTCTGAGATGGTCTACGTAGTACGAGCGTGTGTGTAGCAAGTGACGCGTAGCGCATAGCTCGTAGCTTGTAGCAGATAGCATGTGTTGTGTACTACAATGTGTCAACAGCCTCATACACACAGAGGTACATGGCGCTACGTGCTACACGTCAAATAGCGCGTAGCTTGTTATACGTGTAGCTCATATTTGTAGCGTGTTGTACTAGTTTACTATTTTAATTCTATTGCATAGCTTCTATCGCGGGCCTTGAGCGCGGGGACCGAATCGAGAAATTCCGTAACGAAAAAACCTCACGCTCCCCACTCCGACGGGCGGAGGTGTGGCTTGAAGGCATGGCATGCAATAGCTTTACCGCGGCAGTCCCCGAGTGACACACGTCGTTTTTAACTTTCAATTATAAATTTCAAATAATACTATAAAAAATTTAACGTTTTTGTAATAACGGTCCATTTTCTATTGGTTTAATTTTAAACTTAATATAATCTTAGTTGTTTAAACATTAAACTAATCACAAATGTATTCCATTTCAGGCAAGCAAAGTGCTGCAGTCGATCCGTATCCCATAGACCCAGTACCACGAGGCCCGACTACAGTGTACCGCTGCAGTAAACACGCATACACACATTATGTTATTTATTTATTTACTAATGTACATGAGTTACAATTATTTTAAAATTATCGATTTTTAGAAGTTATGTTCGTAAATTATTGTAAAGAAACTGGTTTTAAAATTCGTAAAATTCATAGTCGTAAATTGTTAAAATTGTTTTAAAAATAAATATTGTTATAATTTTGACTTATGTTAATTATTTTTAAAGTGTGTGTTATATTTTAATGTTGATTTGTGTGTAATTCGTTGTATATTTCTTGTATAAATATGTACTTATTCATTTCTAGGATTATAAAAATATTGTAACTTTTGATATTGTTAAGTGACTGTAACTCATGTACATTTTGGGTACTTAAGAACTTGATTATGTGATATTAATTTCAGTATAGCGTTTAAATTACAAATAAGACATTTACATTAGTCAATAGAAAACGGAATGGAAAAGGAATTAAAATTATGATATTTATCTACCAAGCAAGTAAAATGAAAACACCAATTTGTCTGTGAAAATCTATAGTATTGTTAGACGTAACTTTTGATTTAATAATTTTGTGTATGAATAGTTGTCACTATTTCCTGTCAAAACATCTTTACAGTGCCACAAACTTAACTGAACCGGTGACGGTGTCACTGATGTTGATTTTAGTGCCGCTAAGGGCTGATTTTTCAATATTTGGTTAAAACTTATTCGTCGAATAGGTAATGTATAAAACTACTTTTTTAAAAACGTATTCTAATTGCCCGTATTTGACAGTTTGCGTGACATTTTAATATTATCGTGTAATACTTTATTGGACGGATAAATTTTATCCAAGCATTGAAAAATCGGCCCTAAATAGTATTTCCCCGGATGCAAGGGTAAAAATAATGTCATTGCCAATGTTGTAAATTAACATTCATAAGTAACGTTTTATTTATACAAAATATTCCGTATGAAAAGTCTGTGAAAATGGGACATTTCAAAAAAGCGGCACGTAGTTCTAGTTTTTGCCACCGGGACTGTTAAGTTTGTGGCACTGTAGCTGTTGAATACTATAAAATGCCGCTTTCCTTTGACTCGTGGCGCATTCATACGAATCGTGTCTATGGACTCGGACGTTGTTTATACGACGTTCGACCCAACTACCCTCACTTTGCTAATAGTCGTTGACTTGCTGCGTTTTGTTATCAACTACCTACATCAATTAGGTAGCTGTGTAGAATTGCAGTACATTCTTATTACATTCAAACTAATACTTAACTCGGCCTCGTGTGTAATTTCTTATTGTATTGTAAAAACAAAAATTACTAAAACAATGACCTCTGATAATGCTCTCATTAAAAAAAAAATATTTCTTATTTGTAATTCAAACACCTTGTAATATTAAAGTTAATTTATTTTTAAACCTATGTTCTACCTCGTATATTTTGTCAATTAAGTTCTTAGTCAATTCCATAAATAAAATCACAACGATAAAACATTGGATTTATTGTAATTTATTTAATTAATTAATGGCATAAGTTTGAGAACCTCTGCCTGATATTTAACTTTTAAAACATGGCTCAAATTGTTTACTAATTCGATTACTAATTCGACTTTAAAAAATATAAGTTTACTAGCGGTCCGCCCCGGCTTCGCCCGTGGTACCTACATGTTTAAACTATCCTATCTTTCAAGTTGGATCGAACTGCACATGGTGTGCGAATTTTATTATAATCGATTAAGTGGTTTAGGAGTCCATTGAGGACAAACATTGTGACACGAGATTTATATTATAAGTTATAGATTCAAAAATTACTGATTTTCTAAGGCAAAGGTTCTCAAAGTTATTCTGTATTAGTAATAAATATTTAGAATTAACAAGTATGCTTCATGACATTGCCTTGGATAGACGTAGGTAGGTAAGGTTAGGTTAAGGCACAGGCTTTTTCACTATTTTTCATTGTTTGCACATAGTTCCTAAAGGAATTGGAAGGGAGTAGAGACGGCTTTGGGGGTAAATCTAGATAGAATTTAGATTTTTTTTGTGTTTTTAAAGATATTTTTATTGAAAAACGTTCTAGGAGAGGTCCACCAGCCTAAGTCTATTTTAATGAGTACTGTTCGAAATCTTTTTTGGGTAAAACTTCACACTTCTTTCAATATTTAAATTTTAAGCATTTTCCTTTATAATTAAAATTAACTGAAAAATATTTATTTATTTATTAGGGTACATCGACAGATCACGCATACATCATTCCTTAATAATAAATACAAAGTAAGAATATTCTAATGCTTGACCCTATTATAGATGTACACAGCATTACAAGAAAAACTAAAGATAAATGTAAAGTCAAGTTTTCAAGTCAACAGTTTTAGTCAATGAGGATGTTTTATACAACTAAAGTAAGTATATTAATTGAATATTGCTTAATTCTAAAACTTGATGTGATATGATCCGTGCACTTTTCGTTTAAACGTAAAAACAAAAATATTCAAAAAAAAAAGGTCATAAATGATAAAATAGTTTTAATTTTATAATGTTATCTAGATTTACCCGCAAAACACACGGTAACGGTTAAGGCGGATCAAGAATATGGTGCCTAAATATTTATTGTTAATCTCGCTTTGAGAAACGCGCGATAAATTGTTTCTCCACAAACTGAAATACTATTTTATGTCTCAAAGAACATATAAAAATAATTTATGAACACGTGCAAATATTAAAAGAAAAAAATAGTTACGAACATAGTTCACAATTTTCAAAATAGCAACTCTCGTTTATAATGTTGTAAAAATTGTTTAACAAGCGTCGAATATATTATTCTTGACTCTTATCAAGATTATTTTTAAAGACTCAAAAAATTCGATTGAATAATATGACTTAATTATTATTTTTAATAAAATTCCAGACGCATTTTTTTTTCAAATACATGATTTCTTAAAACTATGTGTACATCCAAAACAAGCAACTTTGCCACCCGCACGTGAGCTATCGTTTAAGATACTGTTTTCAAAGAGAAAATGCTCACATTAGCGAAGCAGTAAGTATATGCTGGCTGCGCAAAGCTAGAGAAGAAAACGTAGATTTTCAGTAAAAATTTAGCAAAACATTTTTGACGTATTTTGTTGTTTAAGTATTTTTTACGTGTTCAGTGTCTTCGCGCTTAGTATACCAATAGTGGGACACCCTGTATAGATTAGAGTCTATTCCTAGCATGAGTTGCCATTTTAAAATCGTTACATTCTGTAATTGTTATTATATTTCACTTATTAAAATAAATTAACATTTTTAAGTGACTTATAAAAAATGTTTGTGAAGAAATAATAAATCCCGCGTCTCACACGTATCGCACCTTATTTCCGTCTAGTCCGTAGTTAATTGCATTCGATGCACTGAGTTACCACTTCCATAATCTTACCCCGCTATTTAAAAATAACTAATTTATGAAAAAACTTAAAACGATGTTACCAGCATTGTAAATATTATTAATAATGGAATTATTAAACATTTGGTTATAAAAAGATAAAAAATTTCAATTTTAGTTCTTTTGAGAAGCTAAAATTTTTGTCTACTTAAAATTTTATTCTTAAATTAAGACGAGTTTTTTCTCTCTATTAATAATTTTTTTGTTATATCCGCTAAAGTTATGTAAAAATTGTATCTAAATTGATAAAATTGCTTGTATCACTTGGTGTTTTAACTTAAATATCGTCAATTATGTGTAAATTGTATAATTTTGTTTAATGTAAGGTGACATGAAATGGTTTTAGAACTATTTCGATTCGCCTGTTTACGTGGAGTGATGTGGCTAAAATAATGACTACAAAAACATGGAAATAAACAAAAAAAAAGTTGATTTTATTCGTATTTTTTGTTAAATTTGAGTTTCCCTTATGCTATTTTCAGTATTTATTTAAAAATATATACACAAAATTTAAATTTATTATTAAATTATTTGCAAAAAAACTAAAAAAAAAATGACCAACATCACTCCACAGTGTTATTGTTGCGTAATTTTAGCGAATTGACCAAATTGTTTAAAATGTAAAATGTTTAAATTGTTTCTAGACTATGATTGGCATCCGGGCGGGCGTGAGTAACCACTTGCAGGATAGACTATTTTATGTACGAGTTTGCAGAATATATCAATTTAAAAAATATTTTTTTTCCATCTTTATCCCATGTTTTTTTTTATTATTTTTGCTAAATTTTAATTGATTTTATTCATAGTAACAATGAACAGTCTGAAAGAAAAATATTTTTTTAAGGGAAACTTCTTTGGGCGCATTGAGAGTAAAATTTCAAGGACGCATCATGACAATACCGTCACGTAAGACGACGATCTGAATGTTGCCAAAGAAGTTTCACTTCTGACACGTGTGCTCGGCATACACTTTCTTTTTTATTTATTTATGACCATCTTTTATATGGCAGAACGAAATTGTTGAATATCTCTAAAAAATATTTTCTGCAAACTCAAGTAATCAATTATCGTGTAAACTACATTAAAACGGGTTTTTACGTTTATATTTAAACTTCTGAAAATCAATTATTTTTATACAACTAAAAAACTTCATAACTTACCAAATAATTAAACATCTGTTTTAAAATAATTCTAATTGGAACTAAAAGCCCGTTTTATCCCAAACATAAAATTACAGCTAAAAATATATTTTTCGTACATAATCTAAATACAGTAAGCGATAATTGGTGCTTGACTCCGGTAACATTTAAAATAAAGGTTAATTTCACGCATAGTGTAAGGGATGCATAGCATTGGGTATGTTAGTGTTAGTTATATGCACTCATTCATGTGATAATTAATCCAGGTTTCGCTCTTTTTGGTTTGCATTTTGACATGAGCATGTTTAGAAAACAATAAATCACAATTTCACGTTATTCACAGAGAAAAAAATGTGATAGAAATTAAAAAAAAAATGTGTGGCGTGTCAAGGAATGTTGTTTTGTTGGAGTACAATTCAAAAATATAATATGGAAATCGGTTAAAATATCGAATTCCAAAATATATCAAAAAATGTATATTATCAACTCTGTGAGCTTACAGTGCACAAAAAAAATACGTGTAACTGACTGCCCTGTACAAGCAAACTCATGTCAAAATGCAGCCAACGTATTTAAGGCTTTATTCACAGACTTAATAATAGTACTCCTGTGATAGTTTCAGCGTTACCATACATCGTTCGAACCCACTCACTGAGTGTAGCACTCACTCGCTGAGTGGGTCACTCACTGAGTGGTGCACTCACTCGCTGAGCTAGGTAGCTTCGTAGGAACAGCTAGGCTGTGCTAAACTGTTTCTTCAATAAAATATCATAAGTTACTGTGCTGTGTTTTATTTATTATCCACTGTTTTTGAAAGTAGACTTCAAAATAAAACCCCTGATAAAACTTTAATTATTCTAAAATCTAATGTATTACAAAAGACATTGAAAAATGAAAAATCAAAGGCTTGAAAAATCAAGCCTAAATTACTGACCGAATTTAATATTATGGTAGGTACATTATGCACAAAATAGGCTAACTTTCCGCATAACTCATACATCACGAGGCAATTTTCATCAAAAACAAACAACAAAACTGTATTCCTAATCAGATTTATGAATAATCAATATATCAGTAATCAAAGTTGGTTTGAAAAATGCAGCCAATTTTATTACACCAGTTGTTGATGTCACTAATAAAAACAAATCAAAGCTGGGCTATAATTTCTGTGTAGTTTTTATAATACAAAGACTAACCTAACTCTCCCCAATCAAAAAAAATGATGTGCCTCACGATACACGATAGAAATAGTATTCCTATTTTATTTATAAAAGAATTCTATGACAAGAACGGGACAGTTGACGGCTAACCTCTCGGTTCGAATTTTAAATTCGATCACGAGGCGGGACTCGAACCCGCATCCTTTCGCGCCAAACCGGGGCGGATGCCTGACCAATTCAGCCACTCGTTTTTTCTATTCTTTATAAATTTATAAAATATTGATTTTTTACTGTGTTGTGAATTGTGATTCTAAATGTGTTTGTGATATGCTGTTAAATAGGCCATCCCGCCATTTTCTTGAAATAATTAAATGACAAAAGAAACAAATAAAACACAAAGATATTTTTTGAAAACTTTATTGAAAAAAAAATTGGTTCACAAATTACATAGTCATTGGAGACATTCAACAAGTCTTAATGTTACATGTATTAGAATGATACACAGTTTTAAATATTCATATATAAATAGCTCAATTACACATGAAATGCTTAATACAATTCAGAATTACTTACAAATACATGGATAAAGACATCGAAAAAAATGCAAATTGTACAATTCATTTATTACTATTAAAATCATTTGCTCATTGGGACTCGTTTTCATTTATTGCTTCACATTCATACTATTTTATATGGACATACATTTATTATGTTTGTTCATTCATTAAAAGTAACTGTATCATATTTATCTACTTATCTAGTAAGATATATATAGCAATATGAAACGGACTAAAACGCCATCGGTACCAATGATGTAAAAAAGGTGCAGATAGGTTACTAACACAACATTTGATCTTAAAAAGGGCATACTAAGGGTCAACTCACACCGAAACTCACAACTCGAACGAGTCGCGGGCTCGAGTTTCTCAGGCGATAATAAGTTTTATATTAATGACAATAAAGTAAAAATTCATATGACACGGAAACTGCGCTCCGCTTCGCTGCCCTTCGCCGCTCTTTTGGTGTGAGTTGACCCTTACGCACGCACAACTCAAAGTGAGATGGCATCATTCAAATATCGTGAGCGAAAGAAACAACTGATGTAAACCTGGCTAATTGGCCAGATTTCGACGTACTATTCTTGAAGTGCTAATTACGTAGCTAATAACCTATCTACACCTTTTTACTTATTCATTGATCGGTACAGAGTATATAACTTGCCACAGACTGCCTTAAATTTATACAACGGGAATACCCTGCCATTGTATCTGTGGCTCGGACACGAAAAACGAAATACTGATCGTAATTTAGGAACTACAATTAGCCATTAAAAATTCGAAATTCAAAAAGTACTATAGATACAAGAGCGTAATAGACACTAAAGCGATATGCCATAGACAAACCTCTTTATCACAGTTGTTGAAATGCACAAATAGCATTGTCCCTTGTAATAAAGCTAAGTGCGAAACATGGCTTACCCTTAATATCTACGTCTTACTTACAACGAGACTTGTCTATGGTCCACGGAGACGACCCCGGTTATAGAGAATGGCTGTGAATTTCCTAAATACTCGCGTTAGAAAAATAAATAATTGATACTTACGAGAATACTTACGACTTACACTATGGAGTGTGCGGCCCTTGGTCCCGAAATACAATATCTTTTATTGGGAATTATCTGCTTAAAAAGTTTGCTTCAGAACAATATTATACCTATTTAAATAGCATTTTTGGAACGAAGTTCATTATCGCCTTGCGAAAGAGGGCTAGACGGGATTTAAGACCAAAATCTGTAACAACACTTTTTGCTTTAATTAAGTTATTTTATAAACTTCGTTCCATCCGTGTCCCTTGACATCTGTCAAGTTTTTGAAGTGAAACTTCTTTAGCCGCGTTGAAGGTAAAATTTCAAGATCGCGTCATTTCAATACCGTCACATCATGGAGTGAGGCGACAATTTTGGTATTTGAACCTTGCTAAAGAAGTTTCACTTCTGACACGTGTGCTCGGCACACTTTTATCTATGAATATATCTGTAGTTGTAGATTTTAGAGGGCCGCACACTCCTATGAACTTATGTCTAATTTACAATGAGTCGGGTTCCTATCACTTGACAATCGTGAGTCCGTTGCGCGAGCCGGGACGTCATTACATCACAAACATTATCAGCCTTTTTTTGAAATAAAACTTCACATATTTTTAAAGAACCTGAATCATTAATTAATTGAATTATAAATTTGACAAAAATACATACAGATGTCTCTCTTGCACTGTGTTGTTATCTCATTTCCACATTACTACCTAGAAAGTTGCTTTCCGCCGTCTGTATCAATGTATGCTTGGATCTTTAAAATTACGCAACAGATTTTGATGCAGTTTTTTTCAATGAAAGTTGAGGAAGGTTTTAGTATATCTTTAATATATATAAATCTCGTGTCACAATGTTTGTCCTCAATGGACTCCTAAACCACTTAACCGATTATAATAAAATTCGCACACCATGTGCAGTTCGATCCAACTTGAGAGATAGGATAGTTTAAATCTCAAATCGTTTTAGAGAAAGCGGGCGAAGCCGCGGGCGATAAGCTAGTAATTAATTAGGTTTTAGACAAAGCGGGCGAAGCCGCGAAAGCTAGTATAGTATAATAATTTATGACTCAATCAGTTAATGTTTCAGGTTATAAGAAGTTTTATCTCTGTGCGTGGCACGCAATACAAATCACTTTCACAAACTTACTTTGTGCAAGAAATAATCGCGTCACACACGGTGAAGATACTGTAATATTTTATGTTAAGATACTCTAATATAAAACGTTATAGTATCTTAAGGTATCCGGTATCAGCGTTCTGACCATTTTTCTCTTTGTCATTGCGTACTAAGACCCCTGTAGAACCGCCATCCTGTTACAAATGACCCACAAAATTTCGGGTCATTTGTAACAGGATGATACCGGATACCTTAAGATACTATAACGTTTTATATTAGAGTATCTTAACATAAAATATTATAGTATATTCACCGTGTGTGACGCGCTATACTGAAAAGTAACTTCAAAAATAATAAATTTTGATTCATATTTAATTCCGAAAATATGGAATCAAAATTTATTTCATACAACTAAATCTTTAATAAAACAAATGTGTGCGTGTACTAGTGTACACACGTAAGAAGTGAAACTTCTTTATGTAATAATTTACTATATGCAACTTTACAGAAACGTCGAATCACGCGTGGTAGGGATAAGAAAAAGATGGCGCGTAACGGAAAAATGTCACGCGTAACGAAAAAATGTTACTAAATTTTTTCCAACCCCGATAAAGAAGTTTCACTTCAATTATATAGAGACTAAAAGTTGTTCCTATTGACTGAAGAATAAACAACTATAAGTACCAATATGGTAAGTATTTTAAAATAGTCGCGATTTTTCAAAAATGAATTAAAATTCATTAAAAAAATAAATCGCAACTTTGTAATATACAGATTGTAGATACATAAGTGAACACGAACATTTATAATTAATAAATAAATAATTCTACTACGAATTTGTCTTGTTTGTACATAACAGATAGATTGAGATAATAATATACTACACGAGGATTTAGAAACCGCATCTTGGCAATAATTGTATGCATGAGGTTTTTTTTCAAATATTCGAGATTTTTTGTAATATTATTTTTTGAATGAAACGTTTTTTTTTTTTGTATTTTGAAGATTTCGCTTCTCAAGGAAGTGTCATTTTTTCACTATTGAATAAATTCTTTCGAATTTTAATGAATCACTTTCAGATTTTTTATATTTAGTATGCTTCTAGCATATTTTTTACATTTAGGGTGCTTATGCACCAAAAATGTGTGAGATTGTGTAGCGAGGAATGTGTTTGTAATAAAGAGACAATCATATCGCTTCATTTAGTTTGCAGCGATACTATTGGTTACTTACAAACACATTACGCACATTATTAGTGGAAAAGCACCCTTATCCTGCAGTTCCTAAAATCCTCCCTTATTTTACCTCCCTAAACCTTAATTTCCTTATCATTTAGCGGCTCTTCTTCCTTGCTAGGAACGTTTTGTGGTGAGTTCCAAGATTGTAATTCCCCGGAACCAAAGATGGTGAACATTAGAGCACCCGCCGTGTATGTGCCCGCGAGAATGAAGAATACTATCTGCCATTGCTCGTATGTGTTCTGGAATTAAAAAAATATAATTAGTATTTTCTTGTTTTATTTAACGCGAGTATTATCTTTAGTATTGGCTTTAAAGGATTTTAAACGCGTTGATTTTACGCAATACATTTAGAAAAGATTTGAACAGATTTTCTGATTTGCCCAGTTAAATTGCGTTTAAAATCCGTTGGTTTATAATTTCGAAAATGTATTTATTCTTAGTATTTTCTAGTGTTTAGTTTTACGCGAGTATTATACATTTAGAAATTAAAGACTTTTTAACGGATTTTAAACGCGATTTATTCATTATATTATTTTCCCGACGTTTCGAACACTTTACAGCGAGCGTGGTCACGGGGAGACATTAATTAATATATTTACATATATGGTATGGGTATTTATATGGGTATGGTATGGGTATGGGTTTATGGGTATTTATTCTTCATTAAATATAGAGTTCAATATTACAAAATAAAAAGTAGGAACAAAAGAATTTGATAAGATAACAATTGACAGCCTTATTACGCTAAAATATTTTAACCAAAAATTAAAACCGCCATCATATTGTGATCCATTGGAAATAAAGGACCAGATCGAACTCAAACAAAATTTTTTAATTCATATTATTTTCATATATTGGGAAATTGTGAAAATGGACAATCTCATTAACTTGTAATTAAGTGTCAAATAATTAAATGTTAATAAACTTACATGATGTTTGGTAAGTTCTCCGACCATGAACGTTGACAGCCAGCCGCCGAATGAAGATAGCGTGTTGGCAATACCGAAGATAGTTCCTGTAAAAATTAATAATTTTTAACCGACTTCAAAAAACACTCAAGAATAATCATTACCTAAATATTATTTATATGTAGTAGCATTAAGTACGCGAGGAGGTTAATATGTATGAACTATGAAACTATACCTATGTTAAAAAAATGTGAACTACATCGAAATGTTATGCCATTTTTAATTTCCAAAAATGTTATCATGATAATGAATTTTGAAGTCATGGTATATTTTTTTTTAGAAAATGTCAAGGTTCATTGTGATATCAACGTGTTCTAGTTTTTTTTATTTGCTAAACACAATATAAGATAAAATGTTTGTTTGTTTGCAACTTTAATTGTAGGTATCAATAATTTGTTTACATTTCAAATTCAAGGCTTTTTATTCAGAAACGGCTTAGCGCTTCTGAACCTTAACTGACGGTATAACATATTATACCGTGAAAACTCATAAAAATTACAAAAAATGTTAAAAAAATACAAGTACGTTATTTTTTCTTCTTAATTATTATAAAATGTTGAAAAAAAATATGACAAAACGTACAAAAAATGACATTTTTTTTGCTTTTTTTTTCCTTTAAACCTACAAAAACAACTTACCACTAAAATTAGGCGCAATATCGAGTCCATTTCCAAGATATCCAGCTGTGACCGCGCCGTTGATCGTCAGAGCGAGTGTGAATATCGCGATCGACCACACGCGGTCGTGACCGAAGAATGCCTGCGCTATCATTAGTATACCTGCAGGTAAATTGGGTATTAAAATATAAAATAGTATGTATTTTAGTATAGGAAAATGGAAATGTAAGACTTAAGTATCACTACATAGTATAAAACAAAGTCGATTTCTCTGTCCCTATGTCCCTTTGTATGCTTAAATCTTTAAAACTACGCAATGGATTTAGATGCGGTTTTTTTAATAGATAGAGTGAATAGATAGAGTATAAACAAAGCGGGCGAAGCCGCGGGCGGTAAGCTAGTAATTTAGAAAACTGTTGACCAGAATTTACAAAATTTCTATATAATCTAATTTTAATTTAAATTAGTTTTGTAACAATGAATAAAGATCATTATTTTAAAACAAAATAATAATAAAAAATCATAAAACGTTTTTATTTTTTATTAAAGATCTTAAAATAAGCTATATTAATTCGTCTATTTACAATATCACAAGATTATTAAATATTTTTTTTGCAATACAAAATAGCCCTAGACTTTATTGATATACCTATACCTATTATCTATACTAATATTATAAAGCTGAAGAGTTTGTTTGTTTGATTGTTTGTTTGTTTGAACGCGCTAATCTCGGGAACTACTGGTCCGATTTGAAAAATTATTTCGGTGTTAGATAGCTCATTTATCGAAGAAGGCTATAGGCTATATCATCACGCTAAGACCATCAGGAGCAGATCAATGCGGGTAAAACCGCGGGGAATAGCTAGTAAAATATAAATATCCATTTATAGTTTATACACATACCAGGCAACCCAACAGCGACGCCTGTGAACAGTTTCCTTGCTGTTGTAGTAGACAATCTGCCGGTTCTTCGCAACGAGTCAGCTAGTACTGATGATGCCAATGCGCAGAGATACTTGCCCAGGTAAGGGAGGGAGGATAGGAGACCATTCTGTAATGTAAAAAAGTATATAATACTTTAGATCTATTAGAAAAAATTTAAAAAGACGGGTTGCACTCCGGGAGTGCCGGCAGAAGTGAAAACTTGATTATTAACGTTCAGCATGTTTGATATTTTGGAATGGTATCCGTCTTACGCATGGAATATAAGGGCTAAAAAAAAAAATCCGTCTTACGCTTTTTCGATCAGGCCACGTGTCCTGACGCGAGTTTAAGATTTTATACCCAACGCCGCTAAAGAAGTTTTCACTTCAAAAATCAGCCAATGACTTAAAAGGAAGGACAGGTTATACACTCAGTATTGTATTTTAATGGCAACGGCCTTTTATTGGTCTAGACTCTAGCAGCTAGTGAAACACCTAGAGTGTAGCTGTTTTATTCTCACGCATAAAATACGAGTTCGGCAATTACCTGACAAATTGACAATCTGAGTATTGCCATGTATTCAGTTATTAAATTCCGTAAAAGACATAAGTATCGAGTTTCTTGTGGATTACTCTCATTGTAATAAATGCATTTTATCAATTCGAATAAAATGTTGGTATATACGATAATATAGATGTACAATGTACATGATAATTATTGCGATATAACTCAAGATGTAAAATATCTGAATTACAAAAATATACCAGACGAAGATAATCCTATATCTCTACATAATCGATTTAAAATGCTAATCTCCACAGCAATTACGAACTTTCCATATATTAATTGCTAGCAATTAGGCCTGTGATAATCTTTAAATAGACTTGTATTTATAATCATAGTATAAAATATAAATAGAAAACGCGTGGAATGTACGACCGGCGCCGCGTACTTTTTGTTGTTAATGATCCTATGTTCATTAACCTTATGAAACCTGATCTATAAACACTAGGTAAACCCCGGTTTAATATTATCTGTCAGTTAAGATTAGAAATCGGTTAATTTGAGATTACGTTAATAGTTTATATCCTGTTGTTTATTTGGATTATCTGTGATATAGTTTGTATGTAAGTTGACTTGTTTAATTGACAGAAATCAACAATATCGAGGAGTAATCGAAGAACATTATTTCAATATGGTGTAGTATTGGTGTGGTCTGTCCTGAAACTAAAAGATTACTAGGCTAGTTCGTCTTTTCATAATATTTTATTGGAGAATTCACGTAACAAAACCTTAGATAAACATATTCTACTGATAGGCAGATAAAAAAATTATTTATTACAATTTTATCCCTATAACTTTTTTCTCAATTTATATAACGGTCTGTGACAATTTAATTAATTAAAAACACCTATGAATAATATTATTTATAAAGATATAGATAAAAAAGGTGATCTATCAAGTCGTGATTACCATTACCGGAATCAAACATGTGTGTTTGTGGCGCCGGCGCATACGGTATCTCAATCCTCAATACATAAACGTTTTATTTAGATATGGCAATTTAATTCGAATTATACTAATCGATGTATTCATAACATTTCGTCAAATGACGTTTTTATTTTATTTTATTATAATATACGTGTATATCGTGTACCAACGGAAACTTCCTCGTGTTAATTTATTGTTTTGTGTTACGTGCGTACAAAAATAGTGAACGAACATACCTACATATACCCTCAAAAACTTTCACGATTAAAAATTACAATGTTAGTTCGAATATAATAGTCTACGAATTCCTTCCCACATTTCGTATACCTATCCAACTACATTCAATCGATGCATCCTCTAATAATGCCTATCAATGACATTACAATTGCAACATAACATCCTGCCGGCTTATCAACGATTTCCTTTCCCAAAAACCGGTTGAGACCAGTTCTAACTGGCTTAAGATTTACGCATCAAAAGATATCTGGTTATAGCTAGTTAGCATGTTTTATTGATGACACGATAAAAATGTAGATTAGACTAATCTTAATTGGGAATAAAAATTCAATAGTCCTTTATTTAATTACTGTTTGTTTATGATTTAAATTTAAAACAAATTGGTACTTTAAAGAACTAATAACAGACCATAGTTTATTAATACCAGACATTACATATTATTTCGGATCTTTCATTGGAGATACGTGATTTTGATTAAAATTTTAAGAAACCAATTTAAAGTAGCTTAACAAAATAAGGTTGTCTTCTTAGTGTTTTAGTGTATTCCCTTGATCATCTCTACGATAAATATTATTCTATAGTAATTAAGAAACATAACATTAATTATGGGCATATATTTAAATCTATACATCTATACATCTATACAAATATTATAAAGAGGAAAGGTTTGATTTTTTGTTTGTTTGTTTGTTTGTATGAATTGAATAGGCTCCGAAACTACTTGGCAGATTTGAAAAATTCTTTCACCATTCGAAAGCTACATTATCCACGAGTAACATAGGCTAGGTTTTATCCCTGAAATCCCACGGGAACGGGAACTATGCGGGTTTTTCTTTGAAAACGCGGGCGAAGCCGCGGGCGGAAAGCTAGTCAATAATACATATAAAAATGAATCGCAAAATGCTTAGCAAAATGTGTTGGTAAAGCGCATAACTCGAGAACGGCTGAACCGATTTCGTTATACACTCACCGGCACGGAATCTTGGCCACTGCAAATTTTTGCGTAAAATAACACTATTTCTTTTCTACTACAAAATTTAATAAAAATTTAATCAAAACTAGTTACTTTAATGTTTTTACTAACTTTTAGTAATAATTGGAAGTTAATAAGAAGTACTACCGAGTAGATATGAATTAAACAAGAATTTACGCTTTTCCTGTGAAATTTAAATGATTTCTTAAAAAATGCTAAAAAATTAGAAAGAACGTTTCCATAAAAAAAAATTGAACCTTTTAATAAAGGGTGTTTCGTTCTCTTGCCTTAAACACTGTTTGCATCCAGTCTGGCATACTCTAGAAGACATTTTTGGAGACCACTTGAGCTATAGTGTACCAAACGGCCCCAGCTGTATTTTTAAGCTCATCTAACATTAGTGCTGGGTTGGAATCGAACTTTATGTTTCTTTTAAGCATGTCTCAGATGTGTTCTATTGGATTAAGATCCGGGCTACGAGCTGGCCACTCCAATTTTTCAATAATAACCTCTTAAAGGTACTCTTATACGTATCGTACGACACGCGGACGTGCGTTATAGTGTATAAGTAGCAAATTTTCTTCACTGATAAACCTGTAATAGGGCTGAACATGTTCCTGGAAAATTTCCTCGATATACCTGATCAAATTTAAGCCATTATCTACGATAAATAACTCCGTGCGAGCATCGGAACTTATACCTCCCCATACCATTATTGACCCTCCATGAAAAATCGCATTTTGAGTGTGGTGATGTGTGAAAACCTCTCTTCTCGTCTCCTCTATACTGACTGTTGGCTATCAGAAGCTCGAAAAGTGCCTTAGCAGCCATCTGTGAACACCCAACGAGCGCACTGGCTGTGGGTCCAGTTTTCATGTTCTCGTGCAAAACGAAGACGTGCTTCTCTGTGATATCTGAGGAGTTCTGGACAGCGTGCTGGTCTGCAAACCTTCAAATTAACTTCTTTCATTAGTCTTCTTACCGATTGCTCACTCACATTTATTATCCTGGTGTTTTAGAGCCGGTGGCGTATCCTAAAAACTGTCAGAAAGCCATTTCTGAGTATCTCTCGAACAATAAACGGGTCTTCTCGAGCTGATGTGCACCTCACACCTTCATTTCCTGGTCTGCACATGTGGCTGCCAGTCTCCTGGTATCTTCTCCATGCATAGTGCATCGCTGAACGAGGTACATACTGTACATTAGGTACTTTACGTTGCGGCAGTCATTGGTCTAACATTGTGATGGCCTGAGTAGGTTGTTCAGATGTTAATGGCATTTTTTATTGTTTGTTATGATCATTGACTACAGTACAACAATAACAATATCTTAAAACGGCATAAACGATATCAAAAAAAGTTTAAAACGAACAATTCGTAACTTCGGCTTAACCGCACAAATCGCAAATTTCGTGTAACTCTTAAAAAGTGGTAAAAGATTATTCTCAAACTCAATGATTTCTTACCATAAAATTAAACAAATAATATGTTAACATATCTGCATACAAAAAAATTGTGAAAAACACTTCAAACTTTTTTTATCGGCAAATTTGTAAGTGGCCAAGATTCCGTGCCGGTGAGTGTATTTTTTTTATAAATAAATATTCCTTGAAGTACGAGGATGGTTCTTATGGAGATAAAACGTAAACATGTACCACGAGCGAAGCCGGACGGACCGCTAGTATATTATATTTTTATTTTACTTTAGATGAGATCACGTATAATTTAGGTGATCTTTGATGTAAATCTTGATTAGCACATACCTACCTCAATAAGGTTCACGTGTAAACTCTAGTTGTATAATCTGTTAGTGTTAATATTTGTACAGCTTTGTATTCCACATTGTAGGATGTAACACCTACATTGCGTATACTGGCAAATGGTAATGTTTTTTACTGTGTTAGAGATAAAGTTTATGAACGAATGGGTAAAGAATAATTTGTATATATTGTGGGCTGGTTGAAACTTGAAGTAGTACTTACAATAATAGTAAAAACTAGACGATACGATAAATATCTATATTTATTAGTTAGGTAACTACCTTGTCTATGCATATTGAAAAGTACTATAATTTTTGAGCAATAGATTTTTGTATAAATTTAAAAGTTTTTTCTTGTTTATTATTCAAATAAAACAAAGTAATTACATTATTGTATTAAATAAAGATTTAAAATAAAAGCACTACGTGAAATTAATAAACCCTCAGTTTTCGCAGTTACAGAAGACGTAATAAATCATAAGGTATACAGTAAAACAAATAACACCACAATTTATACTTTATTTGAGTAAAATATAAGTTTAACTTGAATACAATATTGAAAAGAACGTACATACAAAACAACATAATCAATTTAATGTTAAACCACTTGTGCAAATAAAAGTACAGTCCGCAAAAATAGACTGCCGCTAGGGTCGCCATCTTGTTTTAGTGTGAGGGACTTTGGGCCGGTTTCAACGTATGCTGATAATGTATGTACATGTATATATTATGTCCCTTTTTGTCATTTTAAGTGACAGATAAGCTAAAATATATCAGAAAACTTAGAACTTGCCCTCTTTTAAAGAATAGTTACAATGACTATCGCGATAATCTGAGGTGTACTTGATACAGTGTAGGTGATCCGTGGATCTTATTGGTGTGGAATTTTGAGTTGTATTATTTTTTGTAGTTTAATGTTCCTTTTTTATCTGAGATTACACAGACTTTAAAATAATTTAAGTTATTTATATCTGATTTTTTAAGTTTATAATCTGTAAGTTTAATATATTGCGATTTAAAATAACACGCTCAGCGATTAATAAAAAATAATGAAGTACCAAAATATTCAAATTACCATCGCCTTCATTCTCATTAAAATATTTTTCACTACATCTTACTACCTGGTAACTGGTAATTTTGTCTCAAAATCTGATAACCATTTATACCAGCGCCATCTATTTTTGTATAGCGAATATTTTTTATTTATTTATTTATTTATTCTTTATTGTACATAATATACCAAACATAAATAAGCTATACTATAATTACAATTAAGATACAATGAAAAAACGAAATGAAAACATGAATATTGTGCATTGTTTGAATATCAGTCCATTTTTAAGGAACAATAGTTACATATTTTTAATGTAAATAGAATTGAATTATACCCTAAACGTGCAGTCGATAGAGATGCAATTTTGTAACAATTAAATAGTAATTCACGCAAATAAAAACAAGGAATTTTCTGTGTGTACATAGGAATATTTTTATATTTGCAATTTTATTTTAACCTATCGCTTTTCCTGGTTGGATAATTAATTTTTGGTAGAAATAACGACACTATTATTTTCTTTCTAATTATATTGAGATTCAGAGCATGGACTTTTCCTAGATAATATGCAAAAGTGTAAAATAAAATGTCCTTTGAACCAGTTATTTCAAGTAAATTAAATAATACTGCTGCTAAAATTCTAGTTATTTTTTGAAATATCAATATTTATTGCGTATAAAAAATAAAAACAACTTTATTATCGATAAATCCAATAATAGCAAGGCTTTTGCACATTTGAATGTACAAACCTGCTGTGGACCAATATAAAACTTGATGCTGACCACTTCTTGGCTGATGCAATAGGGTGGGAAACTTGCGTGAACTTTAAGTTGCCGTACAAATATAAATTTTGCTGACTTCAAAATAAAGTCCAGATTGGTGCATGGAAAATACATGGAAGTTGCGTCGTAGAACACGTATAGTTACAAAATTTAATTTTAATACGGCAATATTGCAAATATTTTAATGTTTATGGAAATCAATGCATAATCAGTTGTTGTAAACTTGTCATACAACGAATAGCCTTTTTTTACAATACTTACGAGAATCCTGTACACGGGTAGGTAAACAAATATGTATTTGCCATTTGCATCCACATACCCATTGCCACGACTTTTGAAATAAGCCTTAAGATAATGTTCATAAGGTATTATTTTGAAAAGAGGCTTTATTGCCACCTATTCCACATACTTGTGAGTGGTCGGTGGCCACGAGATCTAGTTGAAAGCACGTCTACTTAGAAAAACATTATACCAACTCGCAGATTAAAAGTCTTGGCTTGTTTAATTTCTTCTAAAGTAAGAAAAGATCTTATAAATATAACGTCGGTGTCGGGAAATTTTACTACATGTATTATTTTCCATATTTAGAAATTCTTCTCTCAATGCGCTTAAGGAAGTTTCACTTCAAAAAAAACAGAAATCCCATATATAGAAAGGAAAGGAAAACAAGAAACAATTATTTGTACGATACTATTTTACTACAGAGATAATCCGTAGCATGTAATTAGGCACGCGTAATGTGATCCCATTTATCACAAAAAAGTTAATTTCCAAGGTTAATTGCAATTAACTAGCCGCTAACATCAGTTAGATCACACGTGTCGATACTAATAGCTAACAGTAACAAAGTTCATTAGTTATGTAAATGTACACGAGCGTACGTACTAGAACAATAAGTCAATACATGACACATAAATCATCATAAATTTACTTTATTATATAAAGAAACTAGACAGCCTGAGTTTTAAGTAGCATATTTTTGAAGTGAAACTTTATTAGGCGTGTTGAGAGTAATCATGGTCGCGTCGTAGCAATACCGTCACGTCATGGAGTAAGGAGACGATTATCTTTGAATCTTCCAAAGAAGTTTCACTTCTGTCACGTGTGCTCGGCACATACGTTCTTTTTTATATGAGTGTACGTTACGGGGTGACACAGTATCCATCGGTGTCGTATTTATGAGAATTCATTCATTTTTAACAATATATTTATTTATAAACATCTATATTTAGTCAACTCCATTTGACATTAACAATTATACTTTTAAACCCATATATCACGATGACGATATCCACGTACCAGACAACCCATAAAAAAAATTAATTGCACTGATGTCAATTGAAATCTGACATGTGATACCTGCTAATTTAAATTGGCAATATAAATTTAAATAGCCTGCTAGACTATCTTAATACATATGTCCTTGAATATCCATATAACTTTTTGCAACTTGCTTACGTCATGAGACGATCCTGCTATGTAGTAAAGCATGGTTACCGTACACTTTAAAGGGTAATGGAAATTGTATCTTATCTTATTGTGATAAGAACTAAAATAGCGCGGAAATGAATCGGAAGTGAAAGATAACGTCGTGTATTGAATGGTTATCGATATTGGAAATGAATCAATTTCGTAGACATTAAAAAGATCGTATTTAATTGACTTATGCGTACGCGCAGAATAATAGAATACTGTAATAACTGAACTATACAATGAGAAGTTGTGAGTTTGAACAACACTATGGGAATTAGGTAAGTAAGTATTGTACCTTTTGATTAAATATTTTTTCCCTCTTTTCTACAAATTTGGATGGATTGGAAATGCAGTGGCAATGACTAATTTGAGTAGGTAGTAGGTACTCTATATTCATCAAAATCGGTTCAGCAGTTTTCATGTACATACAGAACGATATTTAGTTATAACCTTTCTTCCTTTCTGGAATATTTATTCTTCCTTCTTCCTTTTTGGAATATTTTTATCAAATACATAATACTTAATTTAAATTGCAGACAGACGAGACATCTCTACAAATTATATATAGCCATCCTTGTATTACACATAACTAATGGTACAGAGAGAAAAAGATAAAAGATTATTAAGGATTTTCCTGCAGTTCAGAGGATATTCAAAGTCGAAGTTAAAAACTAATATTATGCAATCATTTTAAAACCTGTATGATTTATTTTTATAGTACACCGGTACACCCTACACTGTACCTAATGGGCGTTTTTCCATTACCCGGCCCGGCTCCGGCACGGCAACGGCATGGTCGGGGACCGGTACCGGCACCGGGACTTCGTTTTTCCATTGCGCCGGTGTCGATGCCGGTTTACGCCCGGTGAGTGGTACAGTACTGATATGACAATTCATATAAATATGCAATACATATGCAATTTTGCCGGGCCGGCACAAGTGGGAAGCTTGCTACCCCGGCGACGGCGACGGCGCCGGCAGGACTCAATGCCGTGCCGGCGCCGCTGCCGGTAAGTGAAAAAGCGAGCCATACATTTTCATACATTTTTGCTTCCCCGGCAACGGCACGGCGCCGGCGCCGGCGCTGGTGCCGGTGCCGGGCCGGGTAATGGAAAAACACCCGTTCCGATGGCGATATTAAAATTTTTAGTGATTAGACATTTTTCTAGATTATTGATATAGTAAGTACCTAGATATGTCACCATACGTTAAATAATAAAAAATAACAATAGAAAATAAAAGATAATAATAAAAAGTTAATTACAAACTAATCAATTAGGTATGTAACCTAATCAGTAGGTATTATTTTAAATACTTTTAAATATACAATTTTTTTTTCAAGTTTCAAGCATTTGTAGTTTATGAGTTCTTCAGTATCTTCATGAAGCTATTAAAAATGTAATAGGATATGAATCATTTATCATTGATATACTGAGAAGAATCCGCAAGAAACTCGTGTACTAATCTTTTTCAAACAATTACAATGTTAGGTAATTAAATAATTCCATACAAGCATTGTATTTTTAAAACCGCAATTCTTTACATTTTTATGTTCACTACATTATTTATAGTTAATAAAAATATTATTTTTAACAGACATCACGTCGGTATTGTTAAACTTATTTTCAGAAAAAAAAATATTTTTTGTAGAACTCATCTATCTTTTTAGAGCTGCAAACACCACCCTTCTAATACATCTTAAGAGCTGCAAACACCATCCTTTCAAATACATCTTAAGAGCTGCTTATACCATACCCTAAAATACATCATCAGAGCTGTTAACACCATCCCCAAAAATACTCACATGTTTAATATTGTACTTCAAAATGCTTTCAATATACGTTGGCAGTTGGTTAACAACGGTGAAGTAACCGAACACTGAAGCTCCGTGGGTGATGACGATCGCCCATACAGCCGGTGATGAGAGCAGACTGCGCCAGGGTACTGGGTTGTGCTGGAACATGTGTTTTTGTTAATATATTTTATTATTTTGCTTAGTAAAGAAGTTGGTGAATATATGGGATGTTTTAACCGATGAGTTGGTAACAAATAACAGTTATATAGGTATAGAATAAAGAATTATTTGGTCACAACTCACAATGTCATACCACCAAGCATGCCACAGATAAATTAATACTATGTAGTGCATAACAGCTCTATAGATTTTTGTTAGAGACGTCTTCAGATTCGTCTATTATAATAAATCGGAATAAATAAAGTTTTGAGTTTAAGCAAGTTTGACAAGATATTAGTTTGATAAAATGAATTCTAGTGAGAAATTAAAAATTAAGAGTTAACAATTAACATTTTGGTAACAATTCTTAAAGAGTAAGGTTAATTTAGATTTTCAATAAGTGGTATTATATTTCTACCACCACCAGTGGTAGTATAATGTAAGTAGGTATGTAATTTAATAATCGTGTGTCTGTGTCCTTATTTATCGACAGAAAAAAAAATTTACATCCTCCAAAATCTATGTCTATCGTAAAATGATATTTTCGTATGAATGAAGAACCTTGAATGAATATCACAACCAAATCACAACGTATCAAATATTTACTATGACGTATTTATATTGCTACATCCGAAACTGCCTTGGAATCCAATGAATTTCCGGCACTATGCAAATTGTTCACCTTCGTGTGATGCCAAAGGATTGACTTATATAGGTAATCAATCCTTTGGCATCAATGGCGAAAAATATTCAACTACATAGTTACATACGGCTGTATGGGCGATCGTCATCACCCACGGTGCTTCAGTGTTATAAATATATGATTGAGGGACTGATTCATATTAATTTAAAATGTTCTTTAATTCATGGGAGGATATGGAAAAATTATTGAGTAAAAAATATTATCAAAGTTAGGTATACAATATAAAGTGGAAGCTATATTGTTTTTATGTCTATGTATAGTATGTATCTTTGAACCGAAGAGCTTTTGCTTTCGATCGAGGAAATGTGTTCCTAATTGGATAGTTCCTCCTGGAGTTCCTTATAAGTAGTGCGGAAATTGTAATTCCACTCGAATCACAATTAAGTTTTTTTTTATTGTCAATATGTTAGGGTAATTTTATAAAATAAATGTATCTTCTATATCATATGCGAGTATGTTCTTATTCTAAATACCATTCCAGAAACAAGATCAATGTTTGTAACGTGATTAATTATTATTTGCCCAATATAGGAGAACTGTTTTTTGAAAAAGTGATGACAAGAAGAAGCATAAATTGCTTGCTTTCACGAAAATAACAAAATATCACAAAAAGCAATGGGGAAAATAGATGTGTTCTTAAACTCACCCCCTTATTATTATCCTGAGGTAATGCCTTCATAAGGTAATTCCTCTCGTGTTCCGAGATCCTCGGATGCTGAGCTGGCGAGTCGTATACAACCGCGAACCAGGCCACCGACCACATTACACCGATAATACCTATAAAGTTTTCCTATAAGTCAAACTGTATAGAGAATCTAGTAGAATTGATTTGAATGTTTTGGTAGAAGAAGATTAGGTCAGAATTTCATTGAACATTTTGGTAAAGGTTACATGTCAAAGAATCAAATCCTTCTATTTAGAGAATAAAGACAAGTTAGGAATAGAGTTTACGATATTTTAAAGCGAGGGAGAGAAGGTTTAAATCAAAGTATCCAAAGACTTAAAACAATTAAAAAGATGTGAATAACTTTTCTTATCACTCAAAAGATATAGGTACATAGACAGATTAGAAATATATTTTATTTATTTATTTCAGGCAACAAATGTAGTTAAAGGTCTTAATATAACTTAAAAACTACGGCCCATTTTAGAGACATTCATACTTATTAAGTAGAAAATAGATCCTTTATGAATTACCAGTGAAATAGAATGCAGATTCCCAACCAAAATGTGCGATGAGGAAACCACAGATGGGCATCGTAAGAGCAGCACCGAGCGATGAGGCTGTGAAAATAAATACTGGTTAAGACTTAAGACACAGGAGTAAGTAAATTTTGGATTTGTTTGAAATAATTAAAATAATTAAAAAAAACGTTTAAACTCCGAACCAAGTGTGCAAAGTATGATTTAATATATCACTTTATTATTTATCGAAGATACAGCCGCATAAAGTGGGGCAAATTTGAGGCAAAAGGAAACTGTCACATACTGCTGAAGATAATAATATGCTTGAACTTTCGATATTTTACTAATTTTCCACAAATTTATATATTTAATTGGTTGTACGATTATTTACACAATGTTGTGGTGCCATTTTTTAAATTTCGTTCCACCATTTACACAAATAAAATGACCATAATATGTGTAATTTCAGTTTGTTGTTAAATTGTGTTGTGGGAATATATAAGTGCGGGGGATAATTATAATAATTAAGGTAAAACTTGCCCATCCGAGTTATATAATATTTTGTAAAGAACCGTTTTTCAAAAATACACAATCATTGCCATACTTATTCGCACGAGCTATACGAGATTACTTTTGCTCAAAGCTTAAGCTCTACGCATCTGCAGCATTTATCTATTAATCTTCTATACCTAAACCCATAAAAACTATACATAGAAGTACCCAATAAAACCCTGAGGTCAAATAAAACTTTCCTCATTAGTTACCTAGACCCAAATGAGGCTTGAGGGCTGATTCGCACTACACGTAGCTATAGATATCACAGATTCAAGGGTACCTATGTTTTCCTGGTAAACTTTCCTTGTATGGAGACTTTTACCTCTTTATAACTATGCTTTTACTGACTGTCTCTCCCTTCTATGTGAATTTAAATTAGGCTTTATTGACTTTTTCTGTATATCCTTGTTTTGTCACTTGGTATGTTCCTTGCACGTTTAGGGCTAAATTTAATCAAGTATAACAGGAATTATTTTGAAGTGAAACTTCTTTGTGCGTTAAGAGTAAAACTTCAAGGTTGCGCCATGGCAATACCATCATGTCATGGAGTAAGGCGACGATTTTGGTATCTTTGAATCTTGACAAAGAATTCACTTCTAAACTTTTTTTTATTATTGAATAGCTTTAGGAAATATTTCACAGAGTCAAAGCTGCGGGTAAAAGCTAGTCTTGTTAATAACTCGGCTTTGTTTAATAAATTAAATACACTTAGTTCATTTCAATTTATGATACGATAAATCGATTTAAACATTATATAATTTCTTACATTAATATAACCATAATAAGCAGGTTTGAAGAGAATTATGACTTGAGGAAAATAACATGTCTCGTGAAGTACCTACTGATAACATCAAATTGTAATTCAATAAATAGGTAAGTACTTATACATAGTGATTAATATTAATTATTCAATAATTAATTAATTTATTATGAAACGGTTGATTACAAATACAATTTATGAACCAAACAATGCGACGTTAAATCATCTTTTACATTTCTAGTAGGGATGTAACGATACCGATACCGATATATTGGCCGATATAATCGGCAAGCCATCGATATCGGTATCGGTATCGCCACTGTATTTTTTACTACAAATACATATCTGTATCGGTATCGTATCGGCAAAATCATGTATCGTAAATTCGTAACATCCCTAATTTCTAGCAACAGTAAACCGGCCGTTACATAATTAATGATTTCTACGCATTTGTAGTATGTATTTTCGATAAGAATTTGAGGAAAATATCATACGAATAATTTTCTGCTTATTCACTTTCAGGTTTTAATATCAGATGATAGGACCTTATTTGCATGGTACCAAGGCATTGAGTTTACTTATAATTATAATTTTTGTTTAAGAAATTCTACAATTATTCGATTTAATATTGCGGTAAAAAAGAAAAAAATTAAACGAGCATGTTTACGTATATTTAAAAAAAAAAATATTAATATAGGGAAGGTACTGCAAAAATCATATTATAGTAACCGATTAGGTACAATAATTATGCAACAGATTACACAACACCATCTGTTCAAGGGTACGTTTAATGGATGTATCGTATTTTGCTTGACAATCTTACATTTCAATTTATTGCTATAAGTACCTATTACCCCGTTAAATTATTTGCGTAACACTGTAGATAAGTACCTTATTTGCAGATTTTTTAAGAAGTCGTATTTTACTAAATTTTGGTGTATTTTTCCTGTTTATTAAGCTATTGCATAGCTTCTATCGCGGGCCTTGAGCGCGGGGACCAATTCGAGAAATTCCGTAACGAAAAAACCTCACGCTCCCCACTCCGACGGGCGGAGGTGTGGCTTAAAGGCATAACATGCAATAGCTTTACCGCGGCAGTCCCCGAGTGGATTCTTGTGTTTAACCCATAATAAAAGGAAAGTTAAACAGACAATAAATCAGACATTAAACACCACATGACACAATTAGGCATGTAGACAGATCAGAGAATATGTTTTGCCTTTAGGCAATACCTAAAGGCAAGCAAAGGCTATCTGGATTCTGGATACTATTTCTAAAATTCAAAATCAGTCCAGCAATTTTGTCATTAAAACCTCTCAGTTTTAATAAAGTCATTGACATTTTCAGTTTTTTAATTGCTATTAAAATTCTCGTCATCATACTGCTTGATTAAGTCAATTCTAGTTTCAACCGGCAGTTTGAAAGGACCAAAAATTTCCACGAATCCGATAAACGCTCCAAATGATCTAACGCTGAACTATTGATCCTATTCTGTGATACACGAACGGACGGTACGATTCCACTGCTAGTTAGGTCAGTGGGGTTACCAATTTTTAAGGTTTTATGGGACATTTATTTATTTATTTACACTTTAATGTGCTGGCATACAAATAAATCATTACTATTAAAACTTATAACTAGTCCAGCACAGAAGCCGGCCTTATCACTGAAGAGTGATCTCTTCCAGGCAACCTACTGTGTGGAGTAAAGTTAATTAATGTAGATTCTACATTTTGTAGATACTATCGTTTGATTTTTGTAGGATGTGAGTTGTGACAATGAATGTATCCAGTAATTTATATGAAAAATGTACCTATATATAATATAGTTTCAACAACAAAAAAACGTACATTGTGCGTGTACTAGTGTACACACGTAAGAAGTCAAACTTCTTTATGACCTTATCTTTCAAAAAATAATTTACTATAATATGCAACTTTACAGAAATACGTCGAATCCCGCGTGGTAGGGATAAGAAAAAGATGGCGCGTAACGAAAAAATGTCACGCGTGACGAAGATATGTTAAATTTTTTTCCAACCCCGATAAAGAAGTTTCACTTCAAAAACCCTCATGAAGTTATTGTATTGTGACCGATCCTTGATAAATATTCAAAGTTTGAATTAAGTCTAAAGGAGTCGGTTACATACAAACAAGTGTAGCTAATAAAAGCGTGTTAGAAAGTACAAGAAACAAGTTAGTAGCCATTTATATAAAAAAGGATATGTTTATAATTAGATCAATGAAATGTATACGCTAGTAATTAGAACGGCATGATCTATTCCTAAGTAAAAAGAAAATGAACCTTACACTTGTAAAATAAAGATCAATTTACAACTAAACAATCAGCAAGGAGAAATCAGTAAATCTTAATATGTTGATAAAATATATAAACACACTAAAGAATCAGGAAAAACGTGATTGTAAAGGAAATCAGTTTAAAGGGCAAATATTATATTAATGTAGGTCAAGTAACAGTTTATGATTTATAACCTTTTAGAACAAGAAAAACCACTGTAACAGGATTATAAATAGATCTAATCCATACTTAATAATATGAATATTTTAACTAATGCTGTCCATTTGAATAAGAGAATATTCATATAGTCGATTTTTATCATCAGAGAATATTTTTTATTAACTAACACCGTTGACTGCATTCAACGTCTATTTGTTGACAAGCTTATTTTTAAACCAAAAGCCCTGAAAATCTTTCGTCGAAACCCAGAATCTGGGACAACATTTTGTCAAAAAAAATTGTCAAAATGAACTGGAAAATGGTGAGCAGTTTAAACAGACATGAAACTTGTGAAAGCAAAACTTCCTCACGTTTTATTTAAAAAATTAATAAATCTATCTCAATCTATTTGAATCATGGTTACACTAATATTCGACATTTAGCCCGCGATGTAAATGCACTTCTCATTTCGATGAGAGACTGTTTGTATCATCAAGATAAGTCTTTGACTATAAATCATTGATTAATGCGTAATTACAAATAAATACATGTTAATTGATTCTCTTTGATCTGATAGTTCTTACCCGTGACCTCTTTTGATTACATTTTACGACTCTATGACCGATGACGTTTGCACGCGAAGTAAACTTTTCTTGAGCTAGTTATTTCATATCTTTTTTCAAAGTTATTCACCTATAGTTATATGGGTTTTGATTTTAAGTACGTTGAATGTTCTATGACCTTCTTTATAGCGATATTTGCGAAACTATTAGAATTTTTTTATTGGATCTTCTAAAAATATTGCTTAAGTCTACTGCGGGAGATTAATCCATTTTTGATTATTGCTATTATACTTTTTATTCTCTTACATTGCACAAAATTTTACAAAATATGCTCAGTACCTTTTTTCACTGTAACTGCAAGTTTCACTATATTATCGTGACATAATATACTACCTAACCGCTGGAGAGTTAAAAAATTATCACCGTATCAATTGACAGTTGATTTATTTTAGTTACTAGTGAAAGTATTATTGTAATAACTGATCTAATAGCATGTGCTTATTTTGTTTTATTACCGCATTGATTGTTATGCACTATAAAATATTCTAAAAACATCTAGAATAGAAAGTCGTTAAACTAATAATGATATTAATGATATTAGTACAGGTCAATATATTAATTACCAAGTATACCTATGATTATTTTAAATTAAAATTCTATTATACTTTATAATGACGCACTACTTATAATGTTTGACCTAAAGTGCAGACAGACTATACTGATACCAAAAAAAAGAAAATAAAACCACTGCAAGTAATTCAATTCTCTTTGTGCGTCCATCAGAAGCGTCAAGCGATCCATATCTGAGTTGGATACATGGCTACCAAAAATAATGTATAAAAATATGCGATCTCGCAGAAATATTAAGCGTGCTATTTATGGAAGAACATACAATTTATACAAAACAGACATTAAAATTCTTCACATTGCGACATCGATTTACAACAAATGTGTTTTTGATTGAGCAAACTCTACCATTTTGTCCGAAAACTTTGCGCAAGTGGTGTTAACCTCGTTCAGTGGGAGTGGGTGGATTTATGGTCACCGTTGGCCATGTATGGGCCATAGACTTACTACTATACTATAGAGCAACTGCCAACAAAGTATGCGTAAGTGCAGCCGACGTTTACTTTTATTTGTCTCGTTTTCTTGCCAACTTGGCGTAGGTTATTGACTCCGCATAGCATGCGAAGTAGGGTAAAATTATTTACTCGCATACTTGCATTAAAGAATCTTTATTTGTATGGTAAATTATGTATCCAGTTTAGTATTCATAAACGATGACTCGAACGATTTTAGTAATACGTTGACCCACTTTTATCTGCAGGCGACACAAAGATAAATGCGTCTGGGCAATAATTACTTACTTACACGCTAATTTAGACGACGTAGGTATTTTCTGGTGGCCGGCATTGGGTGGATGCGGTATGCCGAAGAAAGAGGAAAGTGGCGCGATCTGGGAGAGGCCTACGTCCAGCAGTGGACGGGAATAGGCTGATGTGATGTGATGTGATGATGATGTGAGGTATTTTAGATTATTCACGCTATTTTTAGCATCAAAACTCGATTAGAAACCGTTACACAATTTCATCTATAAACAGATATGCATGAATATTTTGGTCCGAAAAACATGAATAAATTTTAGAATTGAAATGAATAAATTATAACCGATGAAGTTGTCCTATCTACATACTACTAAGATGTCGTTTTGTAAACAATAGGCAACATTTAGGTACAAATGTTTTAAATAAAGCACGTCGCTGAATGTTGAAAACTATTGAGAATTAATGACGCGTGTCCCTTACTCAATCATAATACATTTCGAAATGCTTTCCTATAATTTTCATTTACACGTACAGTACAATTGTTTAGAAAACTGAAAACCCTTGTTAACTGTATGTGTTATCGGCTATCGCTGCAACAATCAGGCCACGTGACGCGACGTGAAAATAACATTGCATTTCATATTCCCAGCCTACGCGCATAGCAACCGTTGCGCAAGGTTAGCGCGCGCGGTCAAACACAACCACCAATCAGAACGCGCGACAGCTCTGACGTCAGCAACACGCCTGCGCGCGCCTCCGCGGCCATCTTGACGAACTATATTATGATATCTAACATTGCCCCGAATAACCATGATGACGCGAAATAACGAAAATAAAACAATTAGTGTTATCGTTATGTCAATACACCCGTGTTCTTACAATTTTCTTAAGTACCTAATTGTCCCGAATGAGTGACGCGAAACCGCCAAAATAAAACAATGGAACCTTATCAGTTTGTTATTCTACTCGCGTTCGCTTTTTTCCGGGTTTCATACGGCAAGGACAAGGTTATGTAAAGATGTTCGAGCAGTTTTGCGGAATTAAAAATAGCATGACCATAATTCTGATAAGGATAGGTACCTACGCAAACAGCTTAATAGAGGGAAAATCTCGAATTTATACAGTTTTTTGGATAATACGCATGCAGTAAAATTACCTAATTAGATTTGCCCTATAAAAGGTCAAATCAAGAAGGTTCGAGAACTTGCAGTCAGCGCTTGAGAGCAATGTCCTACATAAATTAAATTAGTACCTACATCCCTGCCATTTAACACTTATCACGTCACAGAATATTTCCATATCATCGGAATATTTAATACAATCAATCAATTATATCCAAACCTATAGGTACCAATGCAAAATATTTTTTCATTCTAATCTTAATCGGAACATTATATTCAAATCATTTACCTATGTCAAAACCCATGGCAATTTATAAACGAAATTACTTTTACCTACTAAGACCTAGAGGAGACCGTGGATGGTAATTAAATTAAAAATAGTCATATTTGTACGTAAACCATATTATTTGATAAAAAATATAACTCATCTGCGACCCGCGAAGCTCTATCTCCCGATCTGTAAGACCATCAACAATAAACAATAAACAATAAACTTTATTTCCAAAATATAAGATGCACAGAAATTGAAAACCCTTGCTCCCACACTAGAATTCCCTGTGTCGTGGGAACAAGTATCTTCCAGTGGTACATTTTATTCCTCATGCTAAGAAAAAACAAAAGACGAGCATTAAAATACTTACCCATCATATTAGACATGAATTTGGACCTGTCCATCGGTGGCACCCACTTTGAAGCCATGGGCAGGATAGCTGGCCAGGTGGCTCCTAGCAGGAACCCTAGGAGCACTCGCAGTGCAACTATCCAGCCGAAGCCAAGAGCAGCTGCCCATGGTGAAAGCAGGGTGAGGATGCTAGCTAGCAGTGTGCTGTAGCCGAACACGCGCCTGGAGAAGAAAGAGTCATTAAAATACTAGGTATAAAATGGGTATAAAAGAAACTAAATGCAATGTGAAGTCTAAAGCACGCATAAACTCAAGATATTTTTGTATTGTCACCCATCCTTGATAAGTGTGCTAAGTTTCTTAAATCTGTCCGTTTTAAGTGGGTCAAAATCGAGTATAAAGACGATTACATACAAATTTGTCCTGTAAAGATTTTCTGGTATAGCCCAATTGCCTGTAGAATGTAGATCATTAACATAATACTTCACAAATGGTACCAAAACAAAACACGAAACGGCAATTTACAAACATCGCACTACTATTTCATAACAGAGAAGCATGAGAAAATTTAAAATCGTATCAAAGTCGAAAGCAGTTCACGTTCACGCTAATACTCGATATCATGAGCACCACCCACATTGTGTGCAAAAACAAACACGCATATTTCATCCATGGACGCACACTATAACGATAGCGCCAAGCGTTCAGCCCGCATCGCCTTCGAGAACGTTCCATGAATCATTTTTCGCTATGCCACTTACGCTGAACATCCATTTTTGCATATCAATCTTTTTGAAACTGCAATTTGCAAAACTAGTGATAAAGATTTTATGAATTATGAGTCATTTCTAGGTTACTATATTAGCACTTAGTATTAGTAGGTATTATATTTGTCTTCAAACAAAATAAATGACGTGCGTGACAATTTAACTGCACCTGCTGTATTCAGAGCAATTAAGAATTGTTACTGGAGACGAAACAATGACGAGCGATGACGACCATTATGATTGTATCGAGGCATCATTTTGCATCGCAGCAGTTTGATTAAATGAATTTGCGGAACCGATTTTAATTTAGCAATTGGACCATTTATCTTTACATTTAGAATTAGTCGAATATTTAAACAATACGTTCCTCAACTAGAGGAACTACTAGTAGATATTGATTGCGAAATACCTTAAAATAGTTCCAGCACATTTATGCAGCAGCGAATAATAAAATGCGAGATCGTTTATGCTATTTATAGTATTTAAAGGTATCCGATCTTGCCATTATACAAGTTTAAAATTCAGTTGTAAACGCGGTTTAAACTTGCGAAGTTTGAACTTAATTGCGCCCCAGATTACTCAGCCGATTAGTCATAAACCGGAGTCACTATCATACCCATTGACACGACTGCCGCCTGCGCACTGAATATATAAATGCATGCCTGATAAGTTGCCTTGGGAATTACAGGTTTTGTATTGTAATCACATGTAAGTCATTTGTAAACGCATTGTTTTAATTTAAAACAATGAAAAAGCGCAAGTACGCAGCATTTTTAAACCAGCAATTAATCGAAACAACAATTTAGAATAAACTAATGCTACTGATTGGATTCCATCATTTGCCATTAATAGACTCCTTAATTGGCAGTAATAAATTAGCGCAATTTAAATCGATGACAAGGACCAAAACTATACATTATGGCTCGTTGACTTGCGACCCTTCTATTAATTGTTCAAGAAAGTTCGGCGTAGTTTGTCTACCAACTGTTCTTTGCTATGGTCCTTTATGTAACACTAGGTTTCCGCCCGCGGCTTCGCCCGCGCAGTCAATATAAAAACCCGCATAGTTCCCGTTCCCGTGGGATTTCCGGGAGTGCGTCATTTTCCCGGAATAAAAAGTAGCCTATGTCCTTTCTCGGGTATCAAAATATCTCCATAGCAAATTTCATGAAAATTGGTTCAGTAGTTTAGGCGTGATTGAGTAACAGACAGACAGACAGACAGAGTTACTTTCGCATTTATAATATTAGTATGGATTGAGTGGGACTGAAAAAATGTTTGTGCCAACATCTATACTAATAAAGAGTTTGTTTCTTTGATTGAACGTGCTAATCTCAGGAATTACCTATTTGAAAAATTATTTCGGTGTTAGATAGCCCATTTATCGAGGAAAGCTAAGCTATAAATAATAGGTATATCATCACGCTAAGACCAACAAGAGCGGAGAAATGCGGGTAAAACCGCGGGGCACAGCTAGTTTTTTCATATTTTCCAGCATTGTTCAACTTTATGTATAACTTAGCTATCTGTATCTGAAATGGATGCGCACGGCACGAAAATACCCCATAAAATCCAGAATTGCGATAGTTTTATCTTAGGAGATAAACAATTTTTAATTTCACCAATTGAGTGCCTATGCAAATAAACTATGACGAAATCTTCTAATTTATCTTCCATCCACTATCCAGCACTACGTCAGATAGTTATATTAAACTCAAGGTCGTGTTGACTACGATTAATCATAAAGATTGCGAACTAGAAACAAAAATTCGCATTTCCTTTTTCTTATTCTATCTTTTATTTTATTTAAAGTCGCTTCCCGCGTCTTTCCTTTCTCTTTCCTATGTATGCTTAGATCTTCAAAATTACGCAGCAGACTTTGATGTGTTTTTTTTTTTGTAGATAGTGGTGTAAGAGAAAGGTTTTAGTAGACTATTAATTACTAAGTTTTAGACAACGCACGACAGACGCGGGCGGAAAGCTAGTCTTTAGAAATATAAACGATGTATAATATAAATGATGGTTAAAAATTGTTTACTTGAAAATACTGCAGAAACAACTATCAATCAATATTTATTACACAAATTATAAAACACCGTCTATACAAAATACAATACACATGCTAATTTAAAAAATATAAAGAGCGGATTTGCCTGGTGCTAAGGTGTGCATAAATTTTAATCGATTCGCGGTCGTCGTACTCAAAAACGATATTTTATATCTGTGGCATGCAATCAGCTGTCATTCTTCACCTGGCTGCCTTGGGAGCGAACCCGTTATTTATTATTGACTTTCTTTTGTCCAGATCCTCAAAATGCATTATCTACTTGCGTAGCAGTACTTTAGGGTTTGTTAAGTTACCAACAATTATAAAGAACGAATAAATCATTAATGGTTCCTGTTGCGGAATTCCTTAAATGAACCATTGAACTAAAAAAACATTTAATATTATGAACTCATCTCATGGTTCGTTAGGCATCTCAATTAAACCGTATTTAATAAGCCCAAATTGTTCTTCTGAATAAGATATGACATATTATGGCTTACAGATAGTCAAAAAAACAAATTGCTTGTATTACAATAAAGCCTCGTATACATGGTAAAAATTTGTTGAGCAACAGTTGATCAACATGTCTATAGTCTATAGCGAGTGAGAATGTGGCTGCAAATTTTCATTTAAATATTGTCCCAGGTCAATTCTTGAGCGAGTACTTCTTTGTTGTTTCACCAGCAACATGTCGCTAGCTACTCCGCATATACACACATTCACGCAAAATCCACCCTTACACCATAAACATAAGGTTCATATTCACCTTGCACCTATCACCTCCGCCAGTCGCCCACCCGGCACCTCGGTCAGCACATAACCCCAGAAGAACGAACCCAGCAGGTGATTCTTCTGTTTCGTGTCCCAGTGGTAGCGGGTCTGTTGAATGTGCTCCGGGTGCTGAAAGTTCTTTGAAATAAGCATCTTTTTATATTACTAGTCTAGGACTTAATGAAGATGGTATAGAAGTGAAGAAATTGACAGATTTTAATATTTCTTTACCTCTATATAGCTTTTACTGAGATGATTAGCTTACTCGAAATGGAAACAAATAGCCAATGCTTCTACTATTAGGAAGGCTATTACGGAGAAGTTTTTGAGTTTATTCTTACATACAAAAATATAAATCCTTCCTCTTAAAGTATAATAATAGTGTAGATTGCCTGTTCCAATAGAAATGGATTAAATTACTGGAATAACTACACTCCCACATAAAATTAAGATTGAGATTATATGGCAGCAAATAGCAAATTTATCGATCAATCTTCATGTCTGTATACAACACCCACATGAAATTGTATCCCTACTGAACACTATACGTTTATTCTATGAATTATACTTATCCTACGTTGCTATTTTTACTATGGCTTGACACCAGACATGTCTGTAGGTGTAAAACTAGCCTACGCAAATATAAATGCTGTTTTCAAGTCGGTCTCTTTGGAGATTGGTCGAGGAAGTGATTCGAAACATCAGTCAACCGTGGAAGAAAGTTTCTCAGGTGTTAAGGTGAACAACTCTTAATGTTTTTATTATATAAATATTTATTGAATAATTTTCCGCATAAACATTGAATTGTATGTAACGCGTTCAATGATTCAGCATTAGCCAAGTGTCCTAGATATTCGTTATTATTTCTGTTTGTCATTCCGTAAACAATATAGTGAAAATCGGTGTAATCGTTTTAGGGCTGATTTTTCAATCCTTGGTTAAAACTTATTCATCGAATTAGTATTAAACTACCATTTCAAAAATGTATTCTAATTGTCAGTATTTGACAGTTTACAGGTGACATTTTAAAATGTCCGTGTAATACTTTATTGGACGGATAAATTTTTACCAAGGATTGAAAAATCGGCCCTTAGTCATATTATAAGTGAATGTTAGGAAATCGCATTAAATATAAATTTGAACTAATATTTGATTTCATTAAAATAATTTAATTAATAGCGCAAATTGCTTTAAAGGCTAAAAAGCAATTACATTTGAAATGGAGTGCATTTTAACATCCTCTCCCGTCTCCGTATGCAATATATGAAACAGTCTTACTACTAATCATACCCAAAATAATTACCACCCTTAAATAAATCACGGCTAACAACACGAAAGGTGTCCGGGTAAATGAACTGCAAATAATTGAGTGACTCAACAGAATACGCGCTTCTCAGAACTTCTTTTGTTTGAAACTAAACAACCATAAAAGTATAAAGAGTATAAGGGCAATAATTATCTCCTTATGTATAAGAGCTAAGTATAGGATAATTGATTAGTTATGTAATCGTATGTGGCTTTAATGGACGGATTATTTAGGTATTTTACATCACAGATCTCGATATAGTTCTGTGTTTTACATTGAATTCTAAAGAATTTTATAAGCTTTTTTATTTATAAGCTTTTTCATAAAGTATTTGTGTACACTAATATTATAAAGAGGAAAACTTTGTTTGTTTGATTGTAATGAATAGGCTCATAAACTACTGGACCGATTTTGATGAAATTTGGCACAGACAATCTTTAGACCCTGAGAAAGAACATAGGCTACTTTTTTGCGAAATATGTACCGCGGCCGAAGCCGGGGCGGACCGCTAGTATTTAATAAACGTGTACTAATTATCAAAGAGAAACACACTGAATTAATCGATAAATAAATTATTTTGTAGGGCATGTAAATGAAGTATTTTTTAATAGAATTTATGTGGAAAAACATCTTATCATAATTGTTTTGCATTTTCAACTACATAATAAGGAAGGAGCATTTATTGTATGTAAAAAGTATTAATTTATTTTTAATTTTAATTTAAAAAAGTAATCAACGTAGTAGGTACAATTAACATATTACAATTAACCGGATATGAGTAACCAAGACATATACCACGATACAACATCATCTATACAGAAATTTTGATAAAATAAATTTAGTTTAAACAAACTAAAAACACAGCTTAGGGCTGAATTTTCAATCGTTGGTTAAAACTTATTCATCGAATAACGTATTAAACTACCATTTCAAAAATGTATTGTAATTGTCCGTTTTTGACAGTTTACGGGTGACAATTTAATATGTTCGTTTAATAACTTTATTGGACGGATAAATTTTAACCAAGGATAGTAAAAAACTCGTGAAATTAATGTAATGTTACCGATCCTTGATCCTTGAGAAGTGTATAACCGCTAAGTCGGTCAAAATTGTTAAAAAATATGTCGATAAGTGAACCAAAATCTCGTCTAAATTAGTCGCATACATACAGGTGAAGCTAATAAATATTATAAACCAACCTCAGTAACATTCAAAGAGTCTGTAAGGTTCGCAACTTGGACATCTTTATCGTCAAAGATCATCTCGACGATCGCAATGGTCAGGTTGACGCGGAGTGCGTAGTTCAGCATGAACCCGAGGAGCACCATTAGGTTTAGTACTTGCACGCATGTTAGGCAACCTGGAACAAAGATTTATATTAAATTAATATGAAATCTTCTCATCAATGAATATCTTTTATTCATCATCCTCATCATCTCCGTAATTCTTGGGATAGTCTGAACTCTGAACCACGTCTGAACTCTGAAAAAAAAGACGTGTGGCACTCGGGGACTGCCGCGGTAAAGCTATTGCATGCTATGCCATTCAAGCCACACCTCCGAGCCCGTCGGAGTGGGGAGCGTGCGGTTTTTTCGTTACGGAATTTCTGGATTAGGTCCCCGCGCTCAAGGCCCGCGATAGAAGCTATGCAATAACTTAAAAATTGTTCCTATGCTGCAGCATGATATGATCACATTGAGCACACAACATAGGTAACTTTTACTACAATACTAATACGTAGGTACATCATTGCTTTCGTATTACAGACTTTTTGCTTCGTGGAATAGGAATATCCAATTTTGACTACTGGCACTTCAAGAATAAGTGGAATAGTCCTGAAAGAAGTTTACAGAATCATCCGGCATCCCCTATATAATTTTAATTCGTGAGATTTTATCTATGTAAATTCCTTGACACAAGATCCATTATGATTTGCATAAATAAGGGTCGAACTCGAACCCATCACGAGGTAAGTTTGAGGGTAGATACTTATTGTAACGTAAACTACTAGAAGCTATGGCAATTACGATATTTTTGCATTTGATAATGTGTTTATTATATTGTTATTCCATTGTAGGTTTTTTAACTTAGTAATATAGAATCGGGTTTTTTTGTTCATTTTGAACAAGAATTATTTGCTTTTTTTCTTTTATTCATATTGTAATCGGAAATTGGTAATAATTTTCGGCTTGTCCTCGACGTTATTTTAGATTATTCACTTAATTTAATACGTTAGTATAATAGGTAATAAAAGTTTTATTCCTTCATAATAATATTCTAATATTTTATTATAATACGAGGTTGTGGTGACCCACTTACAACCAAGCTATAAATATTTTATTCTTATTTATGGATACTTTTATAATATTTATATATGGATATGTATTTTTATAATAAAGTCATGCATATATTGTCTTACAACATCTGGACCAAATCGACACAAGGACGAAATTGTTTATATATATACTGACGCAAATTTTATATAGATTTAATTTAAAATGTCAAGCCGGTTTTATTATTTTATTCATCAATTCAAAATTATGCTACATTTACATATGTTTACAATAAAATCTCCAATAAAGCCGGATAAATCTGGTTAAAACCAGATTATTGTGATCGAATTCCACTTTCCTAATTCTTTGCGACGGATGTTGATAAAGGAGCATTTATTAATGTTTTATGAATAAATTTAGATGTGAATAACTTTATGAATAGCTCGTATATTCGTTCATAGATTCACACGGTAAAAATAGTTTTTATTTACTATAGATAAAACTTTCCAAAACAATTTTCGCAATAGTTAATTAAAAAGTAGGTATGTATACTTTGTGGTTTTAAATGCAACTAGGTATTTCCTTTACGCGATTCTTATGATTTCCAAGATAAGCAAACTTCTACAATACTGTTTCATACGCCTTTGTAATAAAACTGAACAATAAAGTTCCAAAACTATCAATTACCATTTTACGGTCTAGACTGAAAAATATTTATCACACGAAACATACCAAGGTCAAATAACATGTATGACGCTTGAGATTCACAAAAAATTTTGGCAAGCCTCGTTTATAGAAGCTGAAAATAACTTTGATTTACAGCAGATGTTTATTATTTTTTCATTTTTGGCGTAGGGAAGCGTATATGAAATTGCAATGTTTTTTGCATGTAAAAAAAATAAAACATTATCGCAATATTCATTGCCGTCTTTTAAAATGTTAATATCATATCTTTAATCTTTATAAAGAAATACGTATAACAGATTCAACAAATTCAAATGATTTTATTCTTGTTACCTATTTGGTTAATTGTTTACGCTAGCCACTTTTCTAATCAATTAATTTATTTTCTAAGTACATATAAATAGAAACACATTTTAATTATCTATACATATTATTATATAAAGATTTTTCTATCACTCATTTTCCAAATTGAGGCATAAACTAATAATAAATAATCCAAAACAACTCTAAAATTTCAGTACAACAATACTTTTAAAATAATATTATACTCCACCATATTCCCAATACTTGTCACCAATTTAAAATTTACAGAAACCAGAAGCCACGCTTCAAGCTTATCAGCCGCTTATCAAAAGGAAACACGATAGCCACGATCGGCGAATCAAATTGTTAGTTACTGACCCACACATAATTTTTATAATATATATATACGTTTAGAAATTTTTAAATGTTACGTGCAAAAATAATGTGAGAATTTGTTTTTTTCGCGTTCTATCCTAAATTACCACTATAGTCATTTATTTTATCAGTAGTTGTATAATTGATTAATTGGTACCTACTTTCTTTAATATATACCTGTCTATTTAGTATTTACTATTTAGGTAATATAGCACAGAATAGTTAATACTTAATAGTGTAATAGGTAAGTACTTCAAAACAAAACGCTAATAGCAAACTACATAGATTACTAAAGGAGGAACTAAATTGGTTGGAACGGTATTGATAGGTACATTTTTTTTAAATAATCAAATATTAAAAAACATATAAACATCATCCATGCGGATGTTTGTGACACAAATAAAGTAAACAAGACGAGACAGTGACGAAAATGACAAAATATTATTACGTAAATATGTCATAAACAAGACCAATTATTATTAAAAAAACAAAATACCCGACTGCACACTAAAAAAAATGTATCCTATGACACTCCCGTAATCAAGACAAATCTAACGATACCTCATACATCAAAATCCATCAAGCCGTTTAGGCTACAGGTGGTCACAAAGGAAAAGACATACATACATACTTACATACACTCGAAAAACATTACCCTCCTTCTTTGGCAGTCGGGTAATAAAAATTAAAATCACTTCCTACACCTATTAAAGAATTTAGTACAAAATTCAGATAATATTATGTCAAAAGTCAGGTTATCTGTTATCAATTAACAAGGAAGTAATGTACCGGTAGACATGCCAATAAATTACATGATTCATCGTTAAATTTTTAATGATAATAATGTTATTTATTATTTTTAATTGGTCCTGAATTAATGTGTGTGAAGACATCATAAAGCTTCTATTGTATTCTTACGCAAGTATGTTGAGAAATTAATAACTTAATACTACCAATTATAATTGTGATTTATTCATTACGTTCAAGAGTTGAAGAGGAAACTGAAACGCCTATATAACAAAATTATTAAAAAATAATTAAAGAAGAGAAGCTATTTGACCCGAAAACGTACATAACGAATTTCCAGTTTTCAACCCTTCTACGCCGTTTTTAAATTCATCTGTAAAGTCAATACAATAATATTAACTATCCTCCCAAGCAAATGGTAAATAAATTAAGCTCGTTGCTCACAACATAAAAGTAGTAGTTAATCCGCTTTAAAGACACACCAAATCAAAAACAGTCGCCTCCTTTTTCAATGCCTTTCAGTCATATTTAACACTTATTTTAAAGGATACTTATGCAAAATCGGCCAATTCCGTTAGAACATTAGAATAGACTGTGACAAGAGATCTTAGTCCATTCATTTTGAAATACTCGTTTAGACCAAAAACATTGAACCTCAGGTAACAGTGTTTTTTGATTTTTCCCCAAGCGATAGACCTGAATGAATTGCTTCACGCATTATCGATTCTAAGAAACAGTTCGTTTAGGTTCTGAGAAACTGATTTGCGAAACCGATTTTTTAGCATTGTCCAATGTCTCGGCCTACAGGAATTCTTCTTTTGGTTTCCAAATTACGAATTTATGAGGCTATTAATTAGGTCTTTTGTTTTCCTAATTTTATGATAATCCTTATTTTCGGAGACCAGAGATTCCAGAGACATAACATTGCTTATTTATAAAATAACAATAACCTTTAAACCTAACTATGATCGGTTTATAACAAAACAAAAATATGTATTCTCCAATGTTAAATGCCTAACTTTTAAAAGCTTATTACATACACCCATAATATTGCACGAACATATTTGCGCAGTACACCACACTTGCAGCGGAACATACCGACAAACAACAATAATTTATCATTATTCATTACAACAGCGTCTTATCACTTACACGTCATCTGGCATCAGACGACGATCAGTGACGTCAGTACGGACAAACAAGACGTAATTAGTGTTTGATATGAGTGGAAGGAATCCGTTTTCCATAGTGGAATATGGAGCTAATCAATTTAAGTCTGTAAAATTGTACTGCACAAAGTGACTTAAAAATAAGGTTGCCGATTTTTCTCGGTCAGAGCAAAGTTGCAAAACGGTAATTGTCCGGAAAGAAATGGCTTCATAGATCTTTCCTAAAGTTTACGTTTCAATTTTGGACTTAACTACTATTAAATATTCTGTTACTCAACCGCAGATATCAATATCTCGCATCACAGACTAATAATAATATACTACGTATACAAACTCGCTCGCATATAAACCATAGAAACGAATGAAATATAAATAAACAATAAATATATAAGTAAATATATAGCGTTCCGTAATCCAATGTATGTGCTCAAATAATTAATAGAATCACGTTGTAGAAATAAATATATACTTTCTCGGGGACGCAGTTCTTGGCAACTCGACAACTTGCACAAGTAAGCAATTGTTACAATTTATTCTCAAATTTTATCTTCTTGTATTCTGAATACGTTTTTGATACAATTTAAAACAATGATATTTTATGTATAGATACGTTATATACTCACAAGATATCCAAAAAAAATGCTTCCTATGCAGTGTCAGGCACACACAAATACAAGTTTCATTTTACTTAATTTATTACATTGACACACTGTATAAGAGAGATGGCTCTAATAAAATGATAATATAAACAAAAAAGACAAAGATAGTTTGTCACTTCCGCGCAGGTGTAAGCAAAAGTCACAAGAATTCACCAATTAAATATAAATAAACAAATAGTTGCCATGGCAATTGGCATAGACTAACGACACAGAAGGTTCAATTTTATAGATGTTACGTTTCCTGCACACGTAAACAAATGTGACAATTTCATTTACTAGGTATTTAATTATTATTATGAAGTTGTATTAAAATGAAAAAAACTTTTTTGGAGATATAACTGTATTAAGCATTTATTACTAGCTGTGGTGTTCGTTTTCGATCATCATCATTTCACCCGATAAACACCCACTGCTGAGCATAGTCCTCCTTATAGAACTCCATACGGACCGATCTTACGCTATTCGTTTCAAGGCAGTTCCCGGAATCCGTACAAGGTCATCACTCCAACTTGTAGGATATAATAATAGTGGTGCCTAGATGAAAAAAGTATGAAATAAAAAAGGATGAAGTATAAGCCTTTTTTATCTAAAACACAAATAAAATGTATGTTCAATAGCTATTTACAGAAAAGCAAATAGCATTTTTCGTCAGTAGCGATAATCTTTTCTTTAATGTATACGTATATTCAACATAATTTTTGCAAACAAACATTTTTGCCATCACGATTTCATTGTATATAATAAATAGATATATTTGTTAATTACATGCACTGTGTGGATTTAAATATAAAAATAATCAAGTATTTACCCAAATCGAAATTAATAAAATAGCCGTTCTATTTTCAATAATCGTATCTACATGATAATCTTTGAACACAGTGTGCGCTAGCTTTGTCACACTAGTGATTGAAGCAATGTTTTATCCCTTTCATTATTCCAATACAAGTGTCAAGCAAGTGTCATTCATTAATAATTGCAAATGTTATTTTTGCTCTAAAATTATAATATTTTAATACATTTACCTGTGATATGATATTCTTCTATCTTTCTTTATTTTACTATCGTAATTTGTGCACTTTCTGAACACACAAGAAGGCATTATTGATAATTTTAACGTTTATATCAGCATGTACGTTCGCTGTCACAAGTCAAAATCTGACTGATTCCACTGGTCCCAATTAGGACCAATTCACGGTTTACGTTTTGGTGCGTTGGTAACGTATCTACCTCTTGTTTCTATATATAATATCATTGATTTAAAACAATGTTTACCACGAGTAAACGCAATTAAATTTATAAATAACTAGGTTTCCGCCCGCGGCTTCGTCCGCGCAGTCAAAGAAAAACCCGCATAGTTCCCGTTCCCATGGGATTTCCGGGATTGCGTTATTTTCCCGGGATAAAAAGTAGCCTATGTTCTTTCTCGGGTAGTCGGGTATCAAAATATCTCCATACCAAATTTCATGAAAATTGGTTCAGTAGTTTAGGCGTGATTGAGTAACAGACAGACAGAGTTACAAGTTATAATATTAGTATGGATAGTATGGATTATTTGCAGTCCGTTTTACTTAATCAATGATAATGATTGTCCCACAACACAAGTTTTCGAAGGGGCCTTTGCGTGTTGGACCTGTGTCCCCACGTAAGCCTTCCAAAGGACCGGGTATCTTCCTTCTGATGGTACCCGAGTATTATGGAAATTATTTATCTTACAAGCAAGTTAAAAGAAAATGCCACCTCATTTAATATTCTAAGCTCTTATAGATATAAAATGTTCCACATTTTCATAGAATAATGGAATAATTACTACATATACATATAACATATCCATATATAAGAGCATTATCTTACAATCACTGGCGGAAGTAAATCCTTTGGTTCTGAGAAAATATGATCATACCGAGTGGCCTTATCGGATCAACCTCGAGGTAATTATCCTTACATGTAGAGCCTAGAGGAACTATTCAATTAGTGAGCTTTCAGAATACACGACTGTTTGTACTAAGCTAAAACATAGTTTTAATAAACACTAGGCAATTGCATTTAACATATTATATCTATACTAGCGGTCCGCCCCGGCTTCGCCCGTGGTACATATGAAAAATAGATGTTGGCCGATTCTCAGACTTACCCGATATGCACAGAAAATTTCATCAGAATCGGTCCAGCCGTTTCGGAGGAGTATGCAGACTAACATTGTGACACGAGAATTTTATATATATCTTTATATGTAGTCTATAGGACAATAAAGGGGTTATTCTTTACAAGACTCTGTACCTCTCGCTTGTATAGTATTTTTTTTTTACAAATTATTACAATTTATTTTATTTATAGATACCAGGATATGAGCTGTAATATTTTCTAACAATAAATTTCTTAAAGTTATACATCATGTATCATCATTAACATAAATCATTATTTGAACAAGGTATCATGTAAAACTAGAATATTATTTCATTGGGTACACTTGAACATAAAGCCACAACATGTGGTAAACAACCACAGATTCATAAACAACAATATAAAAAACGTTATGTAGCAATTAAACAGTGCCTACATACATTATATTACTTATATACAATCCTATACCACGGCTTAAATCAAGATTCAACCACGAAACCACAACATAAAGAAACAACATTTATTAAACCTCATTGATTTTTAACCTAAAAATATTTCGCTCAATATATTTTTTTTATCGACCAGACAAAAAACCCATTGGTTCCCGTTGTATGATGTATGTGTATGATAAAAAATAAATCGAAATGGAATTAGGGGGCGTCCATAAATTACGTGAGGTGATTTTAGTAAAATGTTTGTAGGTATTTTTCATAGAAAGTACCTACCTATATGTCATATGTTTTCATATGGTTTTCATAAAGTAATCTATTTCCGTAGCAAATTATAAAATTAATTAACATTAAGATGGGGATTTACCAGCTTTCGCTATAACGATACATAATACATAATATAAGGAAAATGATCACATTAATGCTATATATGTATAATTATGAAAATATTAACGCTCATCACGACACACGATCACGATTATTTTAATGACCTAGACGAATTGTGCATAGCTATACAGCTTAGTTCGTAATCTTTAGCGGAAATGCCTAAAATATTTTGCCCTCGACGATTATGAGAAGATTTTTATGACTTCTAAGACAGTGCAAAAATAATAAAATAAATGTTAGAATTGTGGACTTATTTTTTTAGGTACTTCGCGATTTTGCCTCCGCGAAATCTGAAGAATTCTTAATCAAGATTTCAGTCAATATTCTACGAATTCCAAACTTTGATGATGTGTATGCATTTTACTACCCTTCTACATTTCTCTTCGTACTTATTTTATAATTTTTTAAAAAGATGCACCTCAAAACCAAAAAATTCAAATTAAACAAACCACAAAAGGGAAGCGCCAAACAAATTATTTATCCTAATATACTAACACCACACTAACACAGACTGTGGTTTAAACAATTTATTGCTAAAATTCAATTTTCCTTATTGTATTACTAACACGTATCTATTATATTGCCATTGTTCAAGTCATTAATTATATGCTAAGCTCACAGATAAAATTTAAATGCTTGGTCGTTATTTAAATTGCCAACACAAAGGATTACAAGCATTTGTAAGAAATAATTCAGTCTTTAATCTGAAATAACGACGGATAGGAGTTTTCTAGTACATATATGAGTGTCTGTTTGTCTGTGTGTCAATATCACGATGTATCAATTTAACTTGCTTGAAGTGGTCATACAATCATACTTTTTATTTAATTCAAACTCAAACATTTCTTTATTCAATTAGACTACATCTAGAAGCACTTTTGAATCGTCATAACATAACAATTACCACTGATTTGGAAAGCAGTGTCTATGGAGAAGAACCGGCAAGAAACTCTAATAAAAATTATAATTAGTATTCCTTATAAGGGGGCGTCGGAAAAGCAGCGCTGTCTGAAACTTCTATCTGAAGCAATATTTAACCGTTATTAAATTTTAATTTTTAGCCCATTTATTTGCTGTGTTCTTTCAAAAACATCCAACATGAATTACTGCACTATTCACGTTTCTCTCTCACATATTCAAAGTCCATGATACTTCACACATGTAAATGCAATCCATTAGTGACCGTTAATCTCTTAGCGATGCATTAGCCTGTCATAACTAAGTATTAGTAACTAGTATGTACTCACTACTTACTACTTACTACATGCTTACTACTTTGCGATGGTAACGGTAGCTGCTGACAGGTTAAGATCGAAATTAATTTATACTAGGCTAATAATAGACTATTGTAATTTTTGTGCAAGAAAGTATAAACAAAACAGAATTAATTTTAAATTCCTTTTACTATAAAGAATAATACTGTCTAAAACATTGTTTAAGTATGTATGTATGTATATTTAATTAATGAGTAAACATTTATTTATGTATTAGTTGTTATCTATAGCATTTTGTAAACTTAACTTTACCATTCAAGAGAGTTTTTGATTTATGTACCTAATAGCTATTTTTAAACAACAAATATTTATATAATTCTAATTACAATTTCGCGGCTGCACCTAGGCACCAGATGAACCGGTTTGCGAAAGTTTCACTTTATAGTAGCTTGTACACTATGGCAGGTCAAAAGCTATTTATAGGCCCACAACTTCGTGGGCTTACACTGAATTTTGAAAATTGGACGAGAAGATATATGATCTACATTTTTTTCATTTTATTTACCTAAAGTAAAAAAAGTTGGTACAAGGAAATTTAATATATCATTGCTGGACTAATAGTTATTTAAGCCGTTTCTTCCAAGCAACCGATAAAAAGTAGGTCATACCTAATGTTTTTTTTTTACTATAAAATCAAAAAAACTATTTTTATTGATTTACATTTTTTGCCAATTGCAAGAAAAGGAATGGGCGAGAGCTAGATTCATGAAACATATCAACCAATTTCAATTTCGACAAAAAGGTGCAATGGACTTAAGCAAGAATAAGAAACACAGGGGTTGAAAATTAAGGGGTGCAGAACCATTTTAACAATGTTAAGGGTGCACATCTTGTTCTTTATGATAATGGTGTGTGTGCACTGTGCACCTTCAGTTTATAGTCAGGTAATGATGATAGCCCGAAGCAAAGATCCATTGAATACGCGACTGCATGTTATGTGAAGAATATTATTCGGATAACGATAAAAAGATTCATTAAGAGAACTGTGACTTCAAATTGAAATAAATTTAAACCTTCTATTTAAATTAAAACGCATTTATTTATAACTAGCTTTCCACCCGCAGCTTCGCCCGCGCAGTCAAAGAAAAACCCGCATAGTTCCCGTTCCCGTGGGATTGCCGGGATAAAACCTATCCTATGTCCCGGGGTAAAAAGTAGCCTATGTCCTTTCTCGGGTATCAAAATATCTCTGTACCAAATTTCATGCAAATTGGTTAAGTAGTTAAGGCGTGATTGAGTAACAGACAGACAGACAGACAGTTACTTTCGCATTTATAATATTAGTATGGATGCACTGTTCGTTACTTAATTGGCATTTGATTTTGGTTCTATTATGTTTTTAATTGTTTCATGAATATGGGGAAAAAGGTTACTTGCATTTCCTATATCCGATTCCAAAGAGTTGATCACGACTTTACTTCATAGAATCTTATACTACTATAGTACTACTAGCTGCGCTTCGCGGTTTCACCCGCGTGGCTTCGCTCCGGACTTAGCGTGATGATATAATATAGCTAATAGCCTTCCTCGATTATCTAGATTCTAGACTATCTAACACCGAAAGAATTTTTCAAATCAGACCAGTAGTTCCTGAGATTAGCGCGTTCAAACATTCAAACAAACGAACTCTTCAGCTTTATAATACTAGAAACAATATATTATTTCTATATATATTAAGCTCTTCAATGAGTTTCATCTTTATTAATATAGGTACATAGTTATATCACAAAGAAACAATCGTTTCGCGCCTACTATAGCCAATATTGCAAATAATATCTGGTTTCATACTTGTTTATATATTATTAAATGCGATTCCTATGACTTTCACTTTAATAATATAATGGTCCTGGTGATTGAGCGTGGGAGTCGCAATTTCTTGTACAGCTAAAATAAGCTAATTTATATTTGTATAATGCGCTGTTTATATTTTATTTTTCATTCATTATATACCTAAGTAGGTATCTAATAATCTATACTAATAATTAATATTATAGTTCTAACCTCAGGAACTACTGGTCCGATTTGAAAAATTCTTTCGGTGTTAGACATTTATCGAGGAAGGCTATTATAGGCTATATATCATCACGCTAAGACTAACATGAGCGGAGCAATGCGGGTGAAACCGCGCGGAACAGCTAGTAAATAATAACCACAGTGTAGGAGCGATTTATTTCAATTGAATAAGTTTAAAATGGTATCGATAAGTGTTATTATTTTTTTACATAATGAGCAGCATTTACATTTCAAACCCAAAACAAATTAATTTGTCATTATTTTTTTAATGATAAACACATGTTAGGTTAATTACTTATTGGACAATTATTAAACTATAAATTTGTGTCATGCTATCTACATTTTACAGCTAAACTTGTTTCGTAAAATAAAATCAATAGCACCATTTTTTACACTAAAGATTATAGTTATATAGATTTCTAGACCAAAAAAACAAATGACAAAAAACTACACAAAACATCAACCTTAATCTATACATTTGACATCTGTCATTAAAATTGCAAATGGCCGATGTTAAAATGTCAGTTGCAAAAATAAAAAATGTCATCTTTATGCCCCAGTTCACATTGACCTCATTGGAGATTTGATATTCAACCCAATAAGCAACTACTGTTTGTTATAGATACTAAGATTTCTAAATCATTTTTATCATTGTTTATCCGTCTAAACTGCCGCTACTGCCTTTTATTTTACACGTACATCAACGCACATATATTTTTAATGTAACCTAGTTCATGAGCTGATTTCTGTTAAAAATGTTTTTTTTATCATTTAAGTTTGTAATAAAGTCATCCTAAGATTTTTCAACCTAAACTTTTCATACGAAATAATTTGAATTATTATCCAAAGGCGGATATCTCTTATTTCCTAGCTAGCTAATCTGTAATTATTGCTATAGCCATAATACTACAACTTCCGGATGTTTAAAAAAGTTATGGCTCTGTTCAATTTATCTTCCGTTATTTTTAAAACTGCGCAACCAATAGAATTTTTGGAAATTTAACCGATTTAGATAAATTTCCAATACTATAATTACAGTATGTTTGTAAATTTTGAAACAAAGGCTAAAAAATCCTGAGAAGATCCTGATCTAAAATTTTTACTTTTATTTAAAAAAACACATTGTCTTTTGATTGTCTTCTTCCTGTTGTCTCTGGCTTATTTTTTAATTAATTAATTACAAGAACCTTAGTATTATGATATACTCATAATCATCTAAAACTGTATAACATTATATTGAAAAAAAAAATAGCTAGGGTTGCCACAAAAATCTTAACAGACAAATTCGCGAGAACCGGCTAGTAAATACCTAAGGTAAATACATATGCGTTTCGGAAGCGACAAGTGACAGACCTTGGCACGGTTGTTATTTGGCCACAGGCGATATTTTGTTTACAAACAGTACTATAGGAACGTGTTTTAAAGGTTACAACTTACAATTATTAATTTCTGAGGCACGCATTTTTACACACACGTGAGGAACGCAATGCGTAATTGCATTAAGGGTTGCCGATTAATTATTATTAAAGGTCAATTAACAAACAAGAATAAAGAGTATCTATGACAACGACTTGATTTCATGTAAACTATTGTATTCCCATAGTAAGTTTCAAATATTATGTTGTTTTCAGGAAAGGATTCAGGAAGATTGTAAGATATTTGAGCATAACTTAAATAATAATTGCGTAAACTCAAACTCAAACTCAATGGATCATATTCACAGATCATATTTAACAAATAGGTACTTTTATTTGTATAAAAAAAATTAAAACAATGAAACAATAAAATTATAAAAACCATGAAGGTATTATAACAGTCACTATTTATTATTTAGCAAATTAGCAGCTTTTAGCAGTTGATAATTTAGTTTGTCCACTGCAAAATAAACATATGCCAATTCAAAGCCAATTGATCCTAAGCTACCAATACCCGGAAGTATTTACTTCAACAATGAAAACCACACTCACTGTCAGTTAAGCGGAAACTAGGTATTACGTAGGTATTGGAATAGGCGCGTTTATTTTCAAAATGGCCGTCCGCCAAAACGCATACGTCACACGGGCGCGACTGATCCAGCGCGAATATTGCAAATGTATTTATAAATGGCGGGAAGTCACGAGCCGATCGCATACAGATAGAGAGTTAAATGTACTAAATAATTACAGTATGTGATTTAATAATAATATGATTTAAAATATCTATGGATATTAACTTTGGAACTGTTTGTTTGTTATACATTTGTAGGACAGAATATCTATTGTGTATTTCATTAGCTGGGTCCACACCGGACGATCCAGTGATCCCGCGATCCGCGATCCAGGATCGCGGAGCATGGATCGTGGATCATGTTAGGCCGATCCACTTTAAAAACTTGCGATCCAAAATATGCGCTCCAAGTGATCCTAAGGCGATCCGTGATTCAGCCAGTCTAACTCTTGTACGATATGGAGTCACACGTACAACGGCGGCGTCTTGCCGTTGCTGCAGTAACTTTTATTATACTGAAATGTTTGCGAAAGAAATAAAAAAAAAGAAATCGACGGTTTTGGGTGAAACAACTTTACAAAAATCGATTGGAATCTGGGACTCAGCTGTACGCAGAGTTAGTTTCAGATGAAGTGGAACACAATTTTGCAAGAATGAATGCTAATCAATTTGAGATATTGTGTTCATTATTGGATAACAAGCTAAGAAAGAATGATACAAATTATATTTTCTTCAGATTTTCGACCGACTTCCCCATTTCGCAAGAAATATGACGCCATGCATCATCCCTGACACCTCTATTTGTGTAATTCGAATCCTTGGGATCCCATAAACATGGAAATTTTTTGTACAAAGATATCAGACGGCGACTTTCCGAGATATCCATGACTTTCTGAGGTGAGGTGGATCGCGCGAACCAAAACACAACCGTCCACACACACCGCCCGCATCTTTGGATCGCGCGCCTGCCGCGCGCGATCGGATCGCGGTGGATCGTCCGGTGTGGACCCAGCTATTGATCTAATTCACTTTAAGTTCATGAATATGGAAGCAATATTTTATGAACAGTATACATAACAATAACGTAAGGTTGAGTACACACTACATATACAGGTCGCGTCAAGTAAAAATAACGCTGACGGATGGCTGGGCATTGGCGATTTATCGGTCTATTTGGTGTTATGAGGTGGTTATAAGAATAACAAATAGGTAATTGCGAAGCCACGATTCGCGAGCCTAGTTCAAAAATAAAATAATCGGCACATAGCTTTCGTGCAAAACTCGATCCCATGTGCAAACACACCCCATCACTTTCATCCAGCGTTCTTTTTACGTGACGCGTACTGTACCACTTTTTTATTGGTCTGTGGTTGAGAAGATAGGTAGGTAATAATTATTTTCATAATGATAGCTTTGAAGCAAAAGATGTTTAACAATTTAAGATATTCATATTCGGAAGATTCGAAAAAATGTAGCAAAAATTTAATGAAAATATCTTACCTGTAAAATTCCTTGGGAACGATTTCTCTGTTTTAGCCATGGCTTGGAATGACTCTGCAACAAAAAAACGTAAATGAGCACAAATATACACTTCTCAATACAAACACGGTCAGTACGAGTCACTAGTTCATGCTAATTTATGTGCAAATTTGACAGCTGATATTGACATGCTGTGTCGAAAATACCGGTCATATAACAATTCGTTTTAATTTGTGACGCGCGAGTGGGCTTCATTATCTATTTGTATTCAAATCGTTTAAATCCTTTGAAATTTTTTGCCCGTTATGTGTTGAGGACTTAGAACCGGACCTAGGACAAATAAATTACAATGTTAACTAAAATAATACTCAGTACTTATATTGATTACTGAGAGTAAAAGCTTTAATATGCTTTCGATTCGTCGTAGCCTGTGGTCTTAGCCATGACAATATATCAAATAAAGACAAGACATTAAATACAAGACAATAAATATAGTTAAATACAACAGAAGTACAACAGTAACAGCTTTTCTCTAATTTTTCCTTTGACACAAAAAATAATACGTCATTGAAAGTCAACGATTTATTGTGCTATTGATATACGATTTTTAATTATCACCTAGGTATTGTTTGTAAAATATTTATATGGAGTGGAAAAAATGAAATCATAGGTAATTTTAATACAATAACGTGATAAAGATAATTTCTTACTATGATTGTTGTCATGTTTTATATTAACTGGTTAAAAAATGATATACACACATACATACATATAATAATATATAGAATATACATGTGGCCAACATGTGGCACGACTAATCAATCTAGAGTCGTTTCCGATACAACACTTTAAATGCCTATTTATATAAATAAATGAATCTATCATGTTATTCCAGACGAATATTCTACATTATGTACTATGTAGTAGCGTCATAAAAATCTAGTGATATGTTTTAGCTCATAAAATGTGACGTCACATCTGTAGATCACTTCCAATGAAGGCGGATTGTTATCTAGGCTAATCACATCTTGGACACTTCAATTCGCTCGTAAGAAACATACCTAGTTTAAAGACCATACTATTTAACAAACGCGTGTGAAAGTTACTATACAATTACGTATTGTCTATGGTAACAGAGTGAATAGACTATAGAGTAACTACTAAATATATAGTCTATATCCGATATTGGCAATAGAGATTAGATTCTAAAAACAGACCAAAGATGCAGCCAAATATGTACGGAGATAATATTATGTATGGATAAGAAACGAAATAAACAACCAGTACTTCATTGTTATATTATATAGAAAGTACCACTATAATCGTTTGAAATTTTTAAGGTGTTTATCCTACTTAGGGCTGATTTTTCAATCCTTGGATATGACTTATTCGTCGAATAACGTATTAAAGTACCATTTCAAAAATGTATTGTAATTATCCGTATTTGACAATTTACAGGTGACTTTTTAGTATGTTCGTGTAATATTTTATTGGACAGATAAATTTTAACCAAGGATTAAAAAATCGGCTCTAAAACAAATTGTATTTTTATTGTAAATAATAGTATACCTAGATAAACATATTTGTGAATGATCGTGCATTGCATTTATTGTTACTCTTAACCGAATTTATAGAATAAATTAGAATAATTAAAGAGTTTTGTTTAAACAAAAATGCAAGAATGCGATATAAATTAACGTCACCACGCGTTGTATTTGAATTTTAAATACTCGACTTTGTACGTATATTGCTTAATTCATAACAAAAGAATAATATTGTGTATTACCATGGATTTCTTTTGATTTAACATTTGTCTTCGTCTGAATTAAAGAAAAGGTATATTATCTAAAATCAGCATTTTTGCATATGATTTTAGAATTTTAATTATACTAGCTTTCCGCCCGCGGCTTCGCCCGCGTTTTGAAAGAAAAACCCGCATAGTGTCCGTGCCCGTGAGATTTCCGGAGAAACCTATCCTGTGTTAATCCAAGTTACCCTCTATATGTGTACTAAATTTAATTGTAATCGGTTCATTAGTATTTGCGTGAAAGAGTAACAAACACACACACACACACATCCTCACAAACAAGTTATGCAAGTATGCTAACGCATAAGCTAATGTCAATAAGTTTACCACATATTTATTTAAATGCTTAACAACTAGATATATCTTGAATTATATATTATTAATTATTAAAACGATTACATCTTCATATACTTGTATCTTGTATGTGTATAGAAATATTAGTATTATTTCAAACTAAGTTTCAACCAGTCTGGCTTTACAGTCACCGATCATAACGGATCCCTGTCATTTAGACATCATTCACATCAAATAATCAAAGTCGGTCAAAAAGTGGGTTATAGTTTTTCAATTACAACTTTAGAATGAATTTATTTTATCCTATTGTAGAATTAATTTATACGAGACACCTGTCAGTATATCTGAAGCATTTTTTATTTGAAACTAGCTGTGCCCTGCGATTCACCCGCGAACTAATTATTTTAGTCACCTTTTTAAAGGTGCCAAAAAAATAGCCTACGTTGAATAGTTATTTGACTATTTTCATTTTAATATGGCTGGACCTCATATTTGTATAACACCTTGTATTGTACTTACCCATGTTCATGGAATAAAATATTTCAATTTGAATTTGAATTAAATTTCACCTAGATCGGTGCTGTGGTCTTGCCGTGAAGTGTTACGGACAGACAGACATTCTTACAAATAATATTAGTATGAGTGGATTGGTTGCAAATTTACAATGGTCGGTTACGTAGGCGATTATGTAATAGAAGTAACATTTATTCTGCGGTTAAATCGAATTTGTGATAACATTTAATTACTTATATTATGTACAAATATTTGCGCAAGTTTTTTTGAACTAAATAACAGACAATGAATTAATATTCTGCAGATGTTTTTATTCACGAATACCTTATTACCTTAGTTTCGATTCGCAAAAAGGTTGCACTTTACAAGAATCAAGGAGCATTATTTAACTACGTGCACAGAAATTAAACCTTGTAATTTATCTATAAATCAATACGAGTCTATTCCTACAAAAAATATGATTGTATTATCGTTTAAGTTCTATAGAAGAAAATCGTATGAAACATTTGAATTTTTTTTTACCTAGGTATATACATATAAGTACTAAAAATTGGCTGTATTCTCTATAGTCTATAACTAGCAGCAGTACGTAAAAACTCTTGAACGTGTGTTCTTATTTTGCACATAAAATATTCTAAACAGTACAACGCAACGTAATAAATTTTGCGACACACGAGTCACAAATTTTCCATGAGGTATGTAGATGTACCTACATAATATTATACTTATTCGAAATATGGCCAAAAGTTTGCATATTTTTATGTAAGTATAGTTTTTATTAAATGTAAAACATATTTAACCAACAGTAATGATGTCGATCATTTGAGACATAGATCAGACCAACCCGCTAAAAATATACCTACCATCGTGAGTGAATTTGTACATTTTTTACATTACTTATAGGTAACTAGCTTACCGCCCGCGGCTTCGCTCGCTTTGACTTAAACCTAATAAATTATATACTAAAACCTTCCTCTTGAATCACTCTGTCTATTAAAAAAACCGCATCAAAATCCGTTGCGTAGTTTGAAAGATTTAAGCATACAAAGGGACATAGGGACAGAGAAAGTGACTTTGTTTTATACTATGTAGTGATATTTTTGGATTATTGCTACGTTTTGCGATTGTTATTTTCTAGTATATTACGCTATTTATTTAATTTTCATTACAATTCAATAATAAAATCTTTCTTTCAATAAATTTACTACGAACAAATTAAAAAAACATTTTACATAACATCATTAATAATTATTACACATAAAAATCGCACTGTAAGTATGTATAGCGCACGTGGCGAAAACCTACATGTTCATTATTTCGGTGTTTCAAGGTCACACACACCCACTCAGTTTATGTATCATAGTAGGGTTGGCAACGACATTCGATTACATTGTCGATACATTCATTCAGTACTTTACTACATTTGATACAGGCTAGCTATACCACATGTTATACTCTATTATGTATGTCTAAAAATCGTATTCGTATTTCGTCGTCGATTATAATATTTAAAAAGTTTATATAATGGACGATCATTGGTATAAGTATACTTATATTATATACATATAACAGTTATAAAACGTCGAATGTTTTTATTATTTAGATTTTAAATTTATGGGTTTAAGTACTTCTTATTGTTATATTTTTGCAAATATAATTAAGTAGGTAGGTATCTTCCGCAAAAAGTTTAAACAATCGTAAATGACAAATGAAGTTAATACTTATTTTCATTTTGTTTTTTGGTAGATTTAAAACTTAAAATAACAATTACATTTTATGTCGGTAACATAATATGATTAATAAAGTGTGTAGTTTGAACTTTGAACTACAAATCATCTCAGTTTAATCCCATAAGAGAAAAAAAGATAATTGTCTTCGGTTTTATAAAAATTAATCATAAGAATGATTTGAAAGACTTCGTGTAATTTACTAAAAATGATTTTTATTAATTACAAAAGTTTTGATGTGAATAAAAATAACAGAATACTGAATATATCTATGTAATATATGTACATAAAATGATTTTATGGTAAATACAGAAAACGTATGAAATGAACCTTACGTAGGTACATTCTTAATGGAAAACAGACGACGTCATGTGCAAAAAGCTATACCATAAATGTTTACAGAGCTTCAACAAAACAAACAATAATATTATTGCCCTGGGAGCGGTCACACCTTTGTTTCTAGACCTAAGCTAGGTGTATATACATTGTTGGCTTTACAGCCTATGCGTGTTAATAGACTATTAAGATAATGGAGTTATGACCTATGATACTGTACCCATACAATCTCTAGTCTACTAGGATAAAAAGAGAAAATATGACACGTAATACTCTGATGGTATGAAAATGAAAGCAAAAAAGTGTAATGATAATCCTCAACCCTTTAATTGTTACTCTATATCTTAATTAAATGCACTTTAAGTACCCAGGTACATCAGGTAAATTGAAACATTCAATTTACGCACGATAGAACGAAAAAGTTTAACGACATGTGATATCTATAAAGTTGTACTCGACCATTATGGAGGATTAGGGCCTAAATCCTAGACTAGACCATGGTAATACTAGCTATATTAATTACCCTAGCCCTCTAATAACATGTTATAGGTACGCAACAGTGGGAAAAACACGGCTTGCACAGCTTTGAACAAAACTCTATATGTATTCTCCTATGAAGTTCTAGTTCATTCTTCTTTTGATGGTAACAAATCATACTAACTACTATAAAATGTCTCACACACGATTGACAAAGAATTGACAAAAAATCTGGTCAATAATGGGACATTTCCGATATTCATGGTATCTTCTCAAACTTTCCCTGCAAAAAGGTTAACAAATTTAACTTTGTATCAGCTAATACCTAATTGTTAACCCGCTCGCGTGTTACAACGGCATTCCCATTGTATTGTGAGCACATCCTTATAATAAATCGCACCTTGACAACTCCTGACATTTATAACATGTTTTATCGTTTGTTGCAGGTAGACTGTCAGTCAGTCAGTCAGTCACTGATAAACTCTGGAATAACGTCCATACTAATTTTATGAGAAAGTAGTTAGTAGTAGAAATAGGGTCATTGCGCCTGTTCGCGTCCACCTGCCTATTCGCGTCCATTTTGCGGACATCTTTTAGAAAATTCACGAATATAAGTATACTTTAAGTAAAATTGTAATAAGAAAAATTTCAGATAATACCTCAATGTATAAGAGACATGCACACATATTCAAAATATGCCTGCGGACCGCCTATCCTATTAAAAAAAAATATTTAATTTTGGCTATTAAACGAGAGAGCTAAAACGCGCGGGATTTTGAAAAAAAAATAGTGCGCAGCGTCGCATTTGACGGTAAGTATCTTATTGTTAAATGTGAATTTTTGAATATGTGACTGTTTCTTTACTTTGCTAACAAAACATGGAATAGTATGGATTATAAATCAGCTTATTTCTTTTACAATTAATAGCTAAAATAAGGTGGACGCGAATTACTACACCGAATTTGTACAACTTCCATTTTGCGTCCACGGTGGGCGCAAACTATACCTATAGTGCATAACAATAGAACATATTGCGTCCACATTGTTTTTCATTACGTAGCAATGAATTGTTTGTTAAAATATGTAATTTAAAATAGATTGTAAATTTTTGACTAAGACCACAAGTTGATAATTTAAATTTTCATTCAAATTAGCAAATTTTGATGCTATTTTTTCATTTTATAAGGGGTATTCTGTGAATGAGACTTGATCATCAATTCGATATCCGTCCGTCTGTATGTCCGTCTGCCGGTCTTTCTTTCTGTCAAGTCCCTTTTTCTCAGTAACGCGTGGAGGTATAAAGCTGAATACTCAAATCTACAGTCCCTTGAAGCAGTGAAAAAATCAAACTTATAAGCAAAAGATACAGCCGTTTATGCTGCAAATTTTCGCTGAATTGCAACTGAAATCAGCAGATTGAATTGATGCTGAAAATTGGTACGAAGCAACGTCTTATAGCACAAATAAGGGAAACATTGAAAAAAATAATCATTTACAGTTAAAACATACGAAAAAAAACAGGTTAATACGGAAGCCTCGATGTGCAAGTCCCACTCGCATTTGGCCGGTTTTTATTATATAGCTATATTCGTAAATAAATAATTCATTAAAATCTAATTATTATTTGCATTTATCTGATAAAATATTACCCAATACATTCTTAATTCCTTTTCTAAGCTGGTGGACGCGAACTGGCCCACAGGTGGACGCAAACTGGAATTTTTGGACGCGAACTGGGTAAAACGCCTAATTCTGCTATTTGTCTAGATAAATAAAAACCACATGATATTTCCAACACAATCGAAAGTAAATCTTAAAATAGACTATGTAATGAACACGTCACATAAATTTTGCGTTGAAATTTGTTCTGGAACATTTTTATTTTCTCCTTCAAACTTTCCAACTGCACTAAGTGGACGCGAACTGGCGCAATTACCCTAGTAGTTTTTTTTTGCATTTACGACTGAAACTGATTTGAATAATTTTTGGTACCTACCTAATATATGTTGATCCCCAAAGTACCTAGAGGATATAATATTGCTAATTGCAATGAAGATGTATGATTGTTGTGAATTCATGGAATTAACGTTCCATCATTGCTTCTACATATTACAATTTTCAAGTGAGAAAACTGGGAGCGGCACCCTAGTCAACTTAGTATGTAGCCTGTATAACCTAGGTATTATGTAAACACAGAATACTAAATAGTTTCACGTAGGTATTACAACTTACAAGTCAAGCAGATTCGTCAAGTAACGGTATGCGCATGAACAGACGCCGAACATAAAACTTCAGAATACTGATTTCATCTACAAAAGTTATGACCCAAGTTTATGATGTCTGTCTGGTAAATCTTTATATTTTTTCAAGTCTGTTTTGCATGTAACAATTCCTTTTTTGTTTAAAATTGTAAGCTTTTTAAACTTAAATAAGTTAGGAACTATATTACAGATTAGGTACCTACTAATTTTTTTCTTATTTAATTAAAACCTCAGAACAAAAACTCACGTTTGCACATTTGCCAAAGTAAGTACAAAAGACAAGTAAATAATCAAAGGTACAAAAATATTAAGTTATTAACCGACTTCAACAGTCAACAGTTTTGCAATTCTAATTTCAGAACATTGTTTATCAGAAATACCTACGCCTAAGTATATATACCTACCTACTATTAAAAAAAGTCGTTATTGTACAGACTAATAAAAAAATGTAATAAAATAAAGGCAATAGATTAAAACGAATAGGTACAATATTAGAAAAAATTACTTTTCCAAATTGTCCGAACTTGCACTAATCAATTTTTTCAGGTATTATTAAATTACATTAATAATCACAATTCGAAATTTCACAGCCCTACTTCAAGGATTGCAGAAACAGCAAGTAAGCAACCTAGGTATTATAGGATTTATCATTTATATTATGTAAATGTCTTCTTTAACCGACTTCAAAAAAAGGAGAAGTTTCTCAATTCGGCCGGTATATTTTTTATTAATTATTTTTGTTGTAAGAAACATCATAGGTACATGCATTTAATATATTTTATTGAAGTTGTACGTACGAAGGTACCTATATAGAAAATTATCACATAAATACATGAAGAATTAATGTGATTCTTTTCTTTTTTCATTTAAAAAATAAATATCCACCAATAGTCAATGCAATTACTAAAGAGAAGTAAGGATAATCCATGTTGAAATAATACCTATTTTACAGTAAGGTAAGCACCCTCGTAAAATACCGGGTGCCCGCACTGTAGGATCACAGCTGTTAATAATGTTACACGATTTTCGTTTTTATTCCCCGCATATAAAATCCGTATTAAATTACTCGTATTGTAAGGACTTAACAACGGGTGATTAATCGGTGGTATTAAACGCAGACTATTCCAGTATTAAAAAAAATGATGCGAAACAACGCATGTAATCATGTAAGTAAGGAATTTATAACTTAAATACCTATTTAAAATTAAAGTTATTCTTATTATAATGTACATGATATTATTATTTTATTCATGTTTATGTATTTTAAAATATATATTTACTAGACGTGTCGCAAATGGCTGGAAAGTGAAAACTAAGAAGTAATACTGTTACATTACTCACCGTTAAATTATTTAACACACTAATATAGATGAAACACACTAAACCAAAACTAAAAACACATTTATAAATAATATTAATTAAACCTACAATTGAATAAAACTTATAGCGAAGTTTTTAAGTAATAAATATATGAGCCTAAGTTAATGTGATCGAAAACGCGGATGGACAAAGATGCACACCCTTCTCCAGCAAGCGCAGAAACCCGACTAATGCGACCTCACGCGACGAACGCTCAAAATACTTTTGAATGGATTACGTTCCGTTCCAATAATGGTTTCATTCAACAAGAAATTAATTAGGTAACTTAAATATTTTTTTAAAGGACTGAAGAGTTGATCTACTAAAGATTTCAATAAAACACATCCAACTCACTGTATTTGTTTTTTTTTATGTACCTATGAAATTTTATCACGATTTCAAAAGCTGCATATAAATAAAAAATTGTGAATAAAGCGAAGCAAAAAAATATAATATGCATATTATTATATATTGTACTTACATTAGTGTCCGTAAGTTTTAAAAGCAACCTTAAAAATAATCACATAAATTTTGCATTACGTTGCAGAAATTCTGAGAAATTATCATACTGGCGCCGTCTCGCCGAGAACGTCTGGTGGCGGGATGTATTCCTATTGGCTAAGGCAAGACGGGCCTCCATAGAGTATGTTATTTATTACAGAGGTGCGTTCATTACTGCAATTATTATTACTCATTGCCATAGAAACAAATTTTAAATTATAATATTTGTAATTTTGCATATTAATTATTTCTTAAAAAGCATATTTTCTACAATTAAACAATATTTATGAATACACTATGAATATAATATAGAAAGGGTTTGTTATAATAATAATTGCAGGTTGCACGTTTTGAATGTATTTTTATCTACCCTCATAATTTAATTTTTATCGAATCTTTTTTGTTAAGGACCATGTTCATTTTTACAGTTGGGCGTAGAACGTGAAGTTGTTCTGGTTATTCCACATTTTTATTTTTTAATAAGTTGTGTTTTATTAAATTATTATGTTTTATATAATATAATTATAATAATTCATTGAAAGATTTAATTTATTTATGACAATTTTATTTTATACGAGATAAATTTTATAATGGCGTCGACAAACTTTTTAACCGTAAAAACTCATCTCTCCGAATTTAGAAATAACGCCGACAAAGACTCGTTAAGCGAGGTAATGTATAAAATTATATTAATTTGCATTTCGTTTCTGATTATTTTGTGATTTTTACGAATTAGATTGGAAATTACGGTCATCCGCCATCTTTATCATAACTTTAACGTGCGCTTGATTGAGTGGGAATACCATTTCCTTTATGTTACACCTAATCTATTGTTTACTCCTACCGAACTACAGTTCACACACATTGTTATTACCTAATAAAAATTTTAGGCTTCAGAAAGTGGAACAAGTAATTCTGTGACGTCCGCTGAAGACTTACAGAAGTTGGCTGTAATATTAGGCCTGAACAGCGCTGAAGATGTGTACCAGGAGAGATTTCGCGTTGATAGACGGCGTTTGGAGGCTATGCTTGCCGGTAATTATTAGCAAAATTTAACTCCAGCAACTTAACCTAAAACTTTGAAGTGTAAACATACCTAACTATTGTTCTATTTCAGAAAATTTGGAAGAATCTCAGACTGCGCAAGCGTTTTTCCACAGGGTATGTATTATTAAATTTTTTTCGTTCACTAGTCTATAGGTACTACCTTAGTATAAAATATTTTCTTATAATAAGTTGTAACTTATAACTATTTTAGGTCATGAACGAGACTAATACTTTAATTAATTGGCCTGCTCGTCTGAAAATAGGAGCCCGATCGAAGAAAGGTAAGTAACAAATAAAATAAATGAAATTATAAAAGTTATTAAGTACTATTTTTATATTCAGTAAAATAAAATAAAATCAAACAGTTTTATAATATTATTTTTATTTATTTTGTGTCATAGAAACGGAACGTTATTTTGGCGCCAATATTCCAGGACGCGGCGCCAGTCTGGCGTTAATTTTTATTTCAAATATTATTTTTTAAATTCGAGTTATTTTACGTTCGCGCGTCCGTTAGCGCGTACCGAAATTTTGAAATCAATTTTTAATTTTTATATTTTTTTACTTAATTTTAAAATTAATTAAAATGGATATCTCCGACAATAACGATGAAATTGTGTATGAAATAATAAAAAAAATTAGATGTAATAATTTCAAAGAACTTTATGAAATATACGGTGAGATATAAATTTGTGTCAGTGATTGTTTACATATACATAATATAAAAGTGGTTGTTATATGGTATTGCATTTTCGATTTAGATCCACATGTGAGGATTGCCGGACGACCCAACGATGTGAAACTGGCTCGAGAAAAAATTATGCAGTTACTGGACACAAGGGTGAGTTTTTGAAACAATACAGTCAAAATTGCCAATATGTTATGAATATCATTGTTATGTTACTCGTTATTATTATATTATGTTCATATTTTAACAAGTTTAACGTTGAATAGCAAAAGATAATGACTAAATATTAGTCGACATTGGTATTTTTTTTACTTACTTTCCAAGGGGAATACGTACCTAGGTATCTTAATTTTTTTTTTTTTTTTTAATAATATGTAACTAACTAACTAGGTATGTTATGAAATGAGCCGTGTAGCTTTGAAAATATAATATACAGAAGGTACTGTTAAATGTGTAAAATTGTTTATATGTGTATTGGTATTTGGTAACGACCAAGACCTACAATTGATAAAAGTATACATGTGCATATGGAAATAACCATTTCATTGAATAATCATTGAACGTACATACTATAATTATTATTAGCACTCTATGTAGGTTAATAGACATTTAATGTGTTCATGTAACATGAATACAAAATACAGTCGTCCTTTTTCCATGATTGTATAACCTTTTGGATGCTATAAAGTTTTGTCCTTTGTCAAGCATCAGCCATTACGTCTATCCTTGTTCATAAATCGTAACAATTTCAACCACATCGAAAAATCTCGATGGGACTAGACAACAATTTTCAATTTCTTTTATCTAGTAACTAGGTACATTAAAGGTTAATAATATCAACATATTTTTATTAAGAATTCAAAATAGGTGTTTGATGTGGTACCTATGGTAGAGTGTAGACGATGGAATAGCGTAGCGGGCAGGATACAAAAAATCCGGGCACTGTAAAAGTCGCGGATAGAGTAGTATTGTACCTAGTTGAATTAATTACCTGTATAAATAGACTAGCTGGTCCGCGCTGTTTCACCCCCGTAGCTTCACCCCTGTTGGTCGTAGCGTGATGATATATACCCTATAAACCTTCCTCGATAAATGGGCTATCTAACTCCGAAAGAATTTTTCAAATCAGACCGTAGTACATATTATCTCTATGATCGGACCAGTAGTTACCGAGATTAGCGCGTTTAAACAAACAAACTCTTTGGCTTTATAATATTAGTATAGATTTGTTATGCTTATAATTTTAAAATTAATGATCTGAATACCTATGCAAATAATTATAAGTTTTCGGAATGTTTTGCAGAGTAACAGAGTTACAATGAAAATCGATGTCAGTTACACGGATCATTCGCACATCATCGGAAAGGTAAGATTTTTATTAATTAGTAGGTACATACAGTTTTAAGAATTATTGTGTTTATAGGTTTATTGTTAGCTATATCAAATTCGTAGTCTGTGCCGAGATAACTAATGTACCTACCTATCTACTTAGTTCAAGCTTCTGCATACTGCATAATATAACGACGTTTTTATTAGTATAAGACCGAAACCATGCGATTTACCTAGGCAATGTAAAAATAAAAATTGCTACGAACCGAAAATCTTACCACAAAAAACATTTAAAATTCAAAGCTTTTGCAAGAAACCTCATAATTGCAATGCATTATCAAAACAATTAAACATGTAGCGACATAAATCGATACTGCGAACCATGCACAACAAAGATGTGTACAACTATTAGACAACTATAGGATGTGTAACGTGTTCAATCTTTATACGAGAAGAATGTGCACTAATGTAATAATCAGTGCCGGTGTAAGGGCCACTGACACCCCGGGCGAAAATATTGTGGCGCCCACTTGAGGTGTTCTGAAGGTTTGCACGGAGAGGCAAGAGACTCCAATTTCAGACCTTAGCGCCCCCCTGAATTTGTCGCCCTGGGCCATCGCCCCCTCTCGCCCCCCCTAACGCCGGCACTGGTAATAATAATGTTTGCCGCTAGAGTGTGGGTAACAATTCATAATTATTAAATGAGGGTGCGAGGCCATTTACTTGTTGCTATAGAAATTTTAAACTATAAATTTTATTGTCAATACCTTAGATTACAAAATAAAATAATTTTATAATCTAAGGTCAGGTCAATACAATAATAAGCTATTGGAGAGATTGAGAAATGTTTGAAGAATAGAAAAAATTCGACGTCGTGATCACTCATCACGAAACGGGATTCGAACCCGCGTCTTTCGTCTAAACAAAAACTAAAATCGATTTTTTTAATGAAAATATTCTCATTTAAAAAGCATTTGAATGCTATAAAACTGAAATGTCCAATTGGAAAGATTAAAAAGCTTATAAAATTTACTTTAGCTGAAGATAGATGCCGTCAAAGTATTCGTAAATCGCGCTATAGTTATTTTGCAATATTTGCAATATGTAAAGAAGATTGAGTATTGTCTGTGAAAATCACCAAAACCACTAGAAAACATTATTTATATTCTTGAAACTTGTACTATTTATGTACAGGTATTATTATTAATTAATTAATTAATTTAATTAATTTTTAATTGTTTCACCCGCATTGCTCCGTTCCTGTTGGTCTTAGCGTGTTTATATAATTATAGCCTACAGCCTTCCTCGATAAATGGGCTATCTAACACCGAAAGATTTTTTCAAATCGGACCAGTTACTGAGATTAGCGCGTTCAAACAAACAAACAAACTCATCCAGTTTTATAATATTAGTATAGATTATTTATAACATATTTACTAGGTACCCTTCATGTTTTCACTATCATAGCTCAAGCTCATGCTACATGGAACCAAGACTCCAAAAGCATTTACATTCGCTTGGCACAATAGTTTATAATAACACCACAGACTTAATAATAATATACCTACTACATATAACACAACAGTCACCATTTACTATATCCTACTATGAACTATCCTATCCTACTATGTAATATTGTTAACTAGCTTTTAGCCCGCAGTTTCACCCGCGCAATCAAAAGAAAACCCACATAGTTGCCGTTCGTTGAGATAAAAACTAACTTATGTGTAAATCCAAGTTATGTGTGTGCCAAATTTCATGAAAATTGGTTAAGCAGTTTTTGCGTGAAGGAGTAACAAATCGAAATACCCGAATTGGTCTAGCCTTTCTCGAGTTTTACCTACGATTACAAAAATGTTACCTACCTTGACAAATATGTTACTAACATATTTGTCAATTAATTTATAGATCTTTCATGCCGTGAAAATAATTAAAATCTAATATATAAAAATCAATGCCACTTTTCGTTGTAATTCCATAACTCGAGAACGGCTGAACCGATTTCGATAATTCTTTTTTTATTATATTCCTTGAAGTACGAGGATGGTTCTTATGTAGAGAAAACGTTAATATGTACCACGGGCGAAGCCGGGGCGGACCGCTAGTAGTAATATAAAAATACGGTTATACAGGGTGGTCTAACAATAAAGCGTGTGATGGAAGAGACAGGTTGCCACATCCATTTCCCGGATTCGAACCGGACCAGCGCATTGGAGAAAAGCAACCAAGTGTCCATCGCGGGCGACATGGAAAGGGTCGAAAGGGCCAGAGCCAGAGTTCGAGTGAGTATAAATGTATAAAAAGTGTGTGCTGAGCACACGTGTCAGAAGTGAAACTGTTTTGGCAAGATTCAAAGATACCAAAATCGTACATAATCGTGACGGTATTGCCATGACGCGACGTTGAAATTTTAAGAAGTTTCGCTTGAAATGTTTCATCTTTGAGTATACCGTGATTGTACCTTTAACGTAAATGTATCTCACACTGGTATCGTAGTGATATAATTTTAATTGATATATTTTATACTTACATTATTTTAAAAAATTAACAATTGAGATAAAAATTGTTATGATCAAAATATTGGTACTTATGTGTATGTCTAAATAATTACCTAAAGGTACAAGTCCGAGACGTGCCGCAGACCGCAAACTGCAACAGCAAACTGCAAGCGACAACACTTGTTTCTATGAACTCCGTTTCCGGTTCCGTCTCGGACTTGTACCTTAATATTCAATAATATCGCTACGACAAAATGCCGCCCGCACGTATTCTGACATTTTAAAAAACATTTTCACTGCACTATACTCCTATACCTACCTAATTTTTCAGTATGAATATATTATAATAATGCTCATGAAATAAAACAATTTTTATGCCTATTACATACCTACTAGCTTTCCACGTCCGCGCTGTCAAAAAAAAACCCGCGTAGTTCCCGTTCCCGTGGGATTTCCGAGATAAAACCTATCCTATGTCCCGGGGTAAAAAGTAGCCTATTATGTCCTTTCTCGGGTATCAAAATATCTCTATACCAAATTTCATGCAAATTGGTTCAGTAGTTAAGGCGTGATTGAGTTAACAGACAGACAGACAGAGTTACTTTCGCATTTATAATATTACATATTATTATACATCCATACTAATATTATAAATGCGAATGTAACTCTGTCTGTCTGTCTGTCTGTTACTCAATCAGGCCTTAACTACTGAACCAATTTGCATGAAATTTGGTATAGAGATATTTTGATACCCGAGAAAGGACAGGCTATTTTTTACCCCGGGAAATATAGTAGGTTTTATCCCGGAAATCCCACGGGAACGGGACCTATGCGGATTTTTCTTTGACTGCGCGGGCGAAGCAGCGGGTGGAAAGCTAGTATACTTATCTTATTATTTACAGGCTCTAACCCCACTAGTATTCTGTTTCGAGCTGCCCATAGTATCTTCGTCTCAGCCTCTACCAGACATCAATTCGCCCTACGTCCAACAAATACAGGAACAATATAATGTACAGGTAATATTTAATATTTACTTTTATGGCGTTAAAATTGTTATAAATATAGATTTACTAGCTTTCCGCCCGCGGCTTCGCCCGCTTTGTCTAAAACCTAATAACTAATATATAAAACCTTCCTCAAGAACCGCTTTATCTATTAAAAAAACCGCATCGAAATCCGTTGCATAGTTTTAAAGATTAAGGCATACATAGGGACATAGGGACAGAGAAAGCGACTTTGTTCTAGAGTCTGGACTATTAATTAGTGATTAGAGGAAAATGCAATCATGAGGCGGGATTCGATCCCGCGCTTTCTTCGCCAGTTGTTTAAAATTTTGTCGTTGTTAAGTAGTCACTGATATTACTTACCAAAATAGTAAATTTACATATTTTCTCAATAACTCGACGTTATATTTTCTCAAAAAATATCGCACCATTTGATATTTCAACAATTCGTAATTTCGTAATATTTTAAGGACCTTCGTGTTTTAAATTAACGAGAGTCGACTGGACACTGTATTGTAGATAATTTACTTTAAAATATAAGAAACTACTTTTCATCATCAAAACAATTTTCATCATAATCATCTTACAGGTGATGATCCGAAACCGTCCCAAATTACACGCTAACCTTTTAGTCGTGAAGGGAGTGCAATGGGAAGTCCAAGCTACTATGGAGGCTACTAGCTTGCTGATGAGCTATATGTGTGGACCGCTTGCTGTAAGTAAATACAGAATATAAATATTGTAAAGTAAATTAAATATAGATGAAAATAATAGATTTGGAAACAATACTGGTTTATATGTGGAAAGGCGTGTTTGCGTGTTGGTTTATGTTAGGCGTTCATTTACGTGTAAATTTTTCTTGTTAATTGTATGATCGTTGATAAGTATGAACATAAACTAGCTAAAAATAATTGTAACTTTAAATTCTGTTTTTCCTAAACTGCATAGGCACGGTCGTGAAACTGTCAGAAGTTCTAGCAATAGTTAACACAATATATGTACTAAGCTTAACAGAGAGAACAAACGTTCTAACAACGAGAGATAAAAATAATTTAATTCTTAAATATAACGTTATTTTCTTCGCAATATAATTACGCCCACACTTATTCCCCAGAGCCAAACATCAGTCCAGATGTCGCTCGAAATATCGCCCATGCACCACCCAGTGGTAGTGGGTCGTGGGGCGGAACAGCTGAAGGTGATGATGCAGTCGAGCGGCGCGCAGATCATGTTCCCCGACGCGGACGACCCCAACATACCGGCGCTGCGCAAGAGCTGCGTCACCATCACGGGGCAGATCAAGGACGTGTATAAGGCGAGACAGCAACTCGTGGTGAGTGCAGTGTCTTAAAAAGTGACAAAATGTAGGTGGTTCTGATAGAAAAGTACCAGGATACCGCAAACAGTATGGAGATGTCACTCAGTGGAACATAAAGTAAGTATAACAAAGTGAGTCCAATATCATAAGTACCAGGACATCATAAACATACCGGCGCTGCGCAAGAGCTGCGTCACCATTACGGGGCAGATCAAGGATGTGTTAAGGCGAGACAGCAGCTCGTGGTAAGTGCAAAGTGTCCTAAAAACCAAAATAAGTGACAAAATATAGGTGGTTCTGACAGAAAAAGTACCAGAGCATCATAAATAGTATGGAGATATCACTGGCTGGACGACCTTTTAGTAAGAAGACATAGGTAGCTGTTAACAGAAAAAGTACCACGGCATCATAAATAGTATGGAAAATATGTCACTACTGGATCTTTAAGAAAGTACCTATACAAAGTCGTGTCCAATATACATGACCATCGTGCTTCGTGCAAAGTATGACAATATAGGTGACTGCTGCAGAAAAAGTACCAGGAAACCATATCCAGCTGAATATTTATGAAAGATTTACGATATAATTATTATGTGGCTGAAATAGAAAATTCACATAATATTTCCATTTCCTATTTAACTGGCATAAACTTTTGTTTCCTTGACAAAAAGTAGGTAACCTATGTCATTTCCAAAACTTTAATTTGCAAAACTGTCTTTATCCTAAAGAATTCTCCTTGACGCAATATGTTATCTAGTTCAAACATCTCTCAGATAAGTTTATCTTGAGATAAATGTGTAAACGTGAGAGCATCTTCAAAATACTTCATTCAGTATACGACGCTGAAAATGTGTAGTAAAACAGTTAACTTTAATTGACATAAAAATTAGTTTATTGAACAGTTAACTACAGTTTTTCACGACTAAAACAAATATAAACACACAATGATGTTTTTGCTCCTTCCATCTCTATTTCAGACATGGTACGTAAGTCGTAAAAACTACTATCAACAAAGTGAAAAAGTAACTAAGTAATTTTTTTTTTTTTTTGACTTGTAGACAACAATGATAAATCAACAAAAATATTTGTCAATTATTGCGCAGCTGCAGTCTTAAAAAAATTGATTAATACAAAAATCAAGACCGTATGTGCCGAGCACACGTGTCAAAAGTGAAACTTCTTTGACAAGATTCAAAGATACCAAAAACCGCTCTACTCCATGACGTGACGGTATTGCCAAGACGCGACCTTGAAATTTTACTCTCAACGCGCCTAAAGAAGTTTCACTTCAAAAACATTGATTGATACGAAACAAAACTTATACCTATACAATTTTTTTACAGGGAAGCCTACCCCTAGTAGTGATATTCGACGTGCCAGAAGAGACATGTCGCATAGAAACAGAGGCAGTAAACGCTCTGATGCACAAACACAGCGTCTACATCAGTGTGCGTCGGAAGCCGAAGCAAGGGATATCATCTGTGGTTATTAAGGGCATAGAGCGGTGTGCTGGTGAGTTAAATTTGAATTTGGAATTTGGAAAAAAAAAGTTAGTCTCCTCTTTTTAGAAAAAAAAGATATTATGACGTCATTTTTTTGCCGCGAAGAAAGAAAAAAATGGAGCAGTGCGTGTCGGACGCGCGACAAAGCGTTCCGTACGAATGTACGCTGATGAGAGCGATTGACATTGACGTGACGGACGAACGGACAGACAGACGGATAAACAGACTGCGAAGTAATAATAATATCTGCAATAGAGTCCCGTTACAAATTTTTTGTACGGAACCCTATGAAATTACCTCATGTTTGATACTGGCATGTGGATACTGGTAAAAAAGTGTATTTTTATGAATGATGTGATTACGTTGTTTACAGAATGTGATTTAAAAATTGAAAAAATTTTCAACATAAACTTTTCCTCATTTCTATTCAGGAATTGATGAGCTCGAATTTCCCTTGAGTTTTAGATTTATCTGGGAATTTTTATACAAAAAAGTCAGAAGGATTCACCATTATTCATTCTTATCTTCTCTTCCCTATGTACATAGGTATATAAAATTCTCATTTCACAATGTTGGCTACCATAATATACATACCTCAGAAACGGCTGTCGCGATTTCATGACATTTTGTGTGCCTATTGGGTAGATCTGAGATCAGGCCAACATCTTTTTTTCATAACCCTAAGTGATAAGAGTAAGGCAGAGCGTTTGCCGAGACAGCTAGTATAAATATGAAATTCTCGTGTCACAATGTTAGTTATCATACTGCTCCGAAACGGCTGGACCGTTTCTCATGAAATTTTGTGTCCCTATTGGGTATATCTGATATCGTATCGACTAAAATCTGTTTATCATACCCCTAAATGATAAGACTAAAGTAGTATATTTATATATTTATTCCAGGTGATATTTACGAAGCGCGTCGTGCGTTACTCGGCGGCAAGGAATCCTCCATCACCGCTGAGATACCAGAATCCTATAATATTCCAACACTAAACGCACATAAGTTTACCGCTTTTAACCCATTTTCACCCTCGCATACAATGAACTCGCCATGCTCGCCGTATTATGAGGTAAGTAATAAATTTTCACCTTAAAAACAATGATGATTGCAGATAATACTCACGGAATGTTTTCATTCTTTTTTTACTAACAAACCAGCAATTGTTGAGCTTCAACTAACTACTATACTACTATATCTCTGTTTTAAGAAGAGACAGCTATTGAGTAGATTACAATATTTTCGAAGGAAAACGGCATTTATAACCATATGTATCAAGCAGAAAATTTGATTGCAATCTCGATTCTGAAACAATTTCGAAAAATCTTTCGTCGTACAAAATAATTTAATTAAATTAAAATCTAAATTTTTTAAACGTAAAATGACAATATAACGCCGCGGATTGGCTGCTACATATATGAAATCTCAATTCCAGGTAGGTGTCGGGGGTTACAGCCCCGCGACCCCCGCGTACAGCCCCTTACGAATGTTATCACCAACCCCCCAACCACACAGCTGGTTGTGGGCTTCCCCCCAACCGACCGCTGAACACTTCCGCTTCCCGCCCAACCAGATGGTGTATAAGGGACAGTCTTGGAACCGTGAGTATTATTATAATATATCTTTATAAATTCATTGGGGGTTCCAACCCTTTAAATAAAAAATTTAAAGAATGTAATGACGATTCAAAAGTGCTTCTGGAAGAAGTCTAATTGAATAAATAAATGTTTGAGTTTGAGTTTAACTTGTGACTATTGTTACCAACTTCACTACACAGCTGGCAGCTTGGCAGCTTTTTCAACCGCATTGCTCCGCTCCTGTTGATCTTAGCGTGCTGATATATAGCCTTATAGCCTTCCTCGATAAAAAAAAAAAAAAAAAAACTTTATTGACATAATTACACAGGTCTAAATAATGAATCCTTTGGCTCCCGAACTAGTTTTAAACTGTGTCTCAGGAGCCAGAGGCTTCTCCCAATATTGATCATAATATTATGTCTATAAACTAAACTAAAAGCTCTAAAATAACAAAATTAATGAAGAGGTAAGTTAAATTATTACGTAAGCGCATTTGTGTATCTAGATGAATGTGAGTGAGTGTGTGTGTGTGTGTGTGTGTGTGTGTGTGTGTGTGTGTGTGTGTCTGGGTGTGTGTAAGTGTGAGTGTGGGTGTTTGTGTGTGAGTGTGTGTGCGTGTGTGTATGTGTGGGTGTAGTTGTGCATATATTATGTTGTAATTAAATGGGCTATCTAACACCGAAAGAATTTTTCAAATCGGACCAGTAGTTCCCGAGATTAGCGCGTTCAAACAAACAAACAAACTCTTCAGCTTTATAATATTAGTATAGATTAATTAAATATAATTATTTATTTGTAGCGATGTCAAGCGAGATGAACAACATGCAGCAATCGATGATGATGCAGCCGCCGCACTTGCAAGTGCCCAACGATGGAAGACCTGTGAGTTATTATAAATTTATTATTATTTATGAAAGATTATAGTATACTAGCTTTCCGCCCGCGGGTTCGCCCGCGTTTTCAAAGAAAAGCCACATAGTTCCTGCTTCCGTGGGATTTCCGGGAAACTATCCTATGTGTTAATCCAAGATACAATCGATATGTGTGCTTAATTTCATTGTAATCGGTTCAGTAGTATTTGCGTGTCAGAGTAACAAACATACATACACATAAACTTTCGCATTTTTTCGCATATTATAGTAGGATAGTATCTATAGTAGGATAATGCAATCTGCTTTAAAAGTTGGTTTACATCTACCTAGTACAAATTTTAAGGCCCATCCTAATTTCATCCAGATCTGAGAAGCTGCTTTTGAATAAAAGTAAATAGTAACCCATTCCTGTAATGCTTAGGTAAACAGATAAAGTTGTGCCGTCTCACACAAAATTGTAATTATATACGAAAACCTTCCTCTTGAATCACTTTATCTATTAAAAAAAACCATCAGAATGAATTGCGTTATTTTAAAGATCTAAGCATACAAACACACAAGCCGGAAAGCGACATTGTATTCTATCTAGTGATATTTATGTTTATTTCGGGTCTGGACGAAACCGAATGGCACAGCTAGTCAAAAAAACAAAACAATATAACATTTGCGACCAATATGTGTCTGAAATCTATATATATTCGCACGTTCACCCCGAGGATATATAAACGGAACGTTCCAACAAATGCTCATATAGCAATGTGCCGCTGAAACTCTATTACGAATTACGATTTATTTATTTATTCTGCTGAAACTCGATTTTTTTAAGTTTTTATTTATTTTTGGAGTGTTCCGGTAGTTATGGGTGAGTAGATAAGAATAGAGAAAAATAGAGAATAGAACTAGAAATATATTTTAAAGGTGTTTTAATAGTAAAAATTGGGGTAGGCATAATTCGGAATTTTGGGATTGAAAAATGCCTATTTTATGTGTTAATCGTAGATTGGTTAGGATTAACATTCCGATTTTTGTAAATTTGTATTTTGATTGACAAAAAATCTATTTTGGAAATATTATCCTTAATTTCTTCAATAGGGTTCAGTTTTGTAAAAATATTGTTACATTTCTAGTAAATCACGACCGTATATTTATTCCTTATCGATTCGCGTGGACTTTAACCAAACAAATATAACTACTCTATAATAGGTTATTGTATGCAAAATTTTCTATTCCACGATTACAATATGACGACAAAATTGTTTCAAGAATTTTTATTTTATTATTATTATTATTCATTAATACTAATTTTGCTGCACATTCAATTGAACAATTTTTAAGTTTGTAGTTTTTATTACAATCCAAGATCAAATTATTATCCAATAAATGAAAAATCATTAAAGTGCATTCGATCTTCAGATAGGTGTACTTCAACTAATATATCATGATTAATATTCAGGTTCACTGTCCACAGACCAAATATGGTCTGTAGAGTATATAGCACTACTAGTCCACAGACCATAATATGTGGTCGATCGTCATTTATTTCACGTGGACTTGACAGAATATAACCTATATACCAAATAGTGTCGGGACATAGGTAACAGATGTACCGTTTTATCATAAACTAGCTGTGCCCGCGACTTCGTCCGCGTAGATAAATTTAACAGCATGAAGTTAGTTCTAGGTGGTATGAAAATTGATAACTATGTTCAAGTTGTATATTCTAGTATTTTTTTTTCCATACGGCAAAGAAGTATAACTTCTAACGCGTGTACATAAGTACACACACTTTTTTTTTGTGGAAGTAGTTCATACATATAACTATGTTTTAAAGTAAAAAAAATCCGCTTTTTCTTAAGAGTTCAGACACAAAAGAAAAATGAAATTTTGTTATTTATGCGATTAGCTCGAAATTGCGAAGTCACAGCTCTTCCCGAATGGTTCGAAAATTATGGCAAGCCTTGACGCTCGCAGTGCAAAAAAAAATGTTATAATGATAGAAAAATTAATAAAAAAAACGACGTGTGTCACTCGGGGACTGCCGCGGTAAAGCTATTGCATGCTATGCCTTCAAGACACACCTCCGCAGCGTCGCTCGCAAGCAAAGTTTGCACATCATGCGGCGCGGGTGATTCGGGTGTTATTTTTAAATCGTAATATCTTCTAAGATGTTCATTAAAATTAAGTGATGTCAAAGACAATTTTGTTCACAATTAAATAGTTTTAATCAAAAACACATTTATTTGGATAAAGATTAATATTATTACGTTGATACAACTCTTAACAAATAATGCATTAATTTCGACCAAATTTGATTACCATAAAAACGGTTCTAGTGAGTTAATCTTAAAAGATAGACATATACTGTCGCGGACATTTTTTTTAGATCATTTCAAAAGGAATAATTCTTTCATACATATATTTTTGGTATCTCGAACCGTTTACGCAGCGTACGTAATGGAAGCCCTCAAGGATGAATATATTTCTCCGTTTTTTTTACATTTTCCATTATTTCTTCGCTCCCAATCGTTATATCGTGATGTTATATAGCCTATAGCCTTCCTCGATAAATGTTCTATTCAACACAAAAAGAATTTTTCAATTCGAACCAGTAGTTTCTGAGATTAGCGCGTTCAAACAAACAAACAAACAAACTCTTCAGCTTTATAATATTAGTAGGTATAGATAATTGCTGGACGGACATAAAAACATAACTGGACGTGTGGAACAATTCTCACTCTATAAGCTGGACAGTGAACCTGTTAAACTATTCAATAATAAAGCGAACTGCTCTTTTTGTAACACTGTTTCATTTTCATGATATCGTTTTTTTATAATATTGTTTTGTCCAAGAGAGAATTAAAAAATATACTTTTTAAAATTCTTTCTTGGACATAACAGTCAAACGTGTCGTTAAACTTTTGGTCTTAATTTTTTCCGTATAAGTTATAACCCCCTTTTGCAACGCGCGATAAGGAACTTCGTTCCAATAAATAGTCTTAAAAATAATAAGGACCACCGCAAGGAATGTACAAATAACATGTTCACAACGCGTGTTATTCCGAAGCGTTTGCTGGAATCTCGGCACTCGGCCCAGTCTTTTGTATACTATTTTAATCGGAAATGCCGACGGTCGTGACGGTTTTTTTTTTGTTTGTCATACTTTCAGTGTTATTTTCTTGAGGTAGAAAAACGCGGTCGTTGTTACATTCTGCAATAATTAAGAAAAAATATTTTCTTTATGATAGGGCTTAAGTAAAACGATTTATTTATTTATCATTTAATTTTGCGTTACAAATAATTGGTTAATCCAGTCTCTAAATATTGGCACATTTTAATAAACTACCGTAATAATTATTACTACCTATGCGTATGTTAATTGCTGTGTATTTTTTATGTATAACGATAGCCATTCATTCTAACCTTTCCCTTTTTAGTTTTTACCACACATTACTACATAGTTACTTTTATTATACTCAACAAAGGAGAGTGTGTGTGCGGTGTGCCGAGCACACGTGTCAGAAATGAAATTTCTTTGGCAAGATTTAAAAACACAACATCGCCTCCATGACGTGACGGTATTGCCATGATGCAATTTTATTCTGAACGTGCCTGAAGTAATTTCACTTCAAAAATTTTCACTTCAATACCATTTTACTAAAAAAATATATTTTTTACACAGATAACACTAAACCAGCTGCTAAACTGCAGCTCCGCTGGGAGCAGCGGCTACCAGAGCAACTTTACCGGCAGCTCCGTGTCTCTCGATGCGCAGAATATTTCCGGTAATTTAATAATTATAATACTAATGTATTATTTTATTTAATAATAAATATTTTATTGGAGTAGGTTTCTATGAGATTTGGATTTTTATGTGAAAAATAAAAGTTATACATAGACGGATACCATTTAAAGGAAATTGTACCCAGTCAATGGCTGTTTATTTTATAAATCCTTGTTTTTTTTTTGGTTTTAGCTTTTTTTAAAGATGCAATTGGATTAACTTCTTTTAACATAATCACCGTAGCTTATCGATCAATTATTTTTCTACAAAAAATATAAAGATTTTCAAATGATTCACACGACATATTTATTTCAAACTAATAAGAAATAATAAGCTCTTATTAGTTTGAAATAAATATGTTCTTGCATATGAAACTAATAAGCTCTTGCAAATAGATAATTTCCCAAAAATATGTGTTAAAATTTAAATTGGATTTAATACACAGGAACCGGCGAAGGCAGTGTGGCTTCGCCCTCAGTATCACCAATCAGCAAGACCCATAGTCCAGCGCCCTCTACTGAAACTGAACGTTCCCATAATGGTACGTATAGTTTACAAAAAAAAATACGTGTGGCACTCGGGGACTGCCGCGGGAAAGCTATTGCATGCTATGCCTTCAAGCCACACCTCCGCCCGTCGGAGTGGGGAGCGTGAGGTTTTTCGTTACGGAATTTCTGGATTCGGTCCCCGCGCTCAAGGCCCGCGATAGAAACTATGCAATAGCGTAATAATTATAATTAATTATTCAAATATGAAAGAGTTTGATAATACCATGGACAGGTCCATGCCATACTGGTCCATGATACTGAACTTTGAAATACAGAATTAGTGAATACAGTATTTTGTCCGCGCAGTTTTCCAATAATGTAGTGTACATTGCTTTTAATTACCACTTCCTCCAAATATATACATTATACATAATAGTAATTTCAGGATTTTCCTGTCAGTTTTTTTTCTAAGAATAATGACAAACTCTCCGTGGTACATACACAACGAGCTCCTCCACCATGACCTAAAAATCCCTACTGTGAAACAAGAGATCCAACGATACACAAAGTCATATAAAGACCGCTTAGCGCACCACCCTAATATTCTCGCCCAGACCCTTATGGGCGAAGATCATCAAGCACGACGACTGAAACGAAAAATACCTCAAGATTTAGTCCGCACACAGTGACCACACTGTTATAATGAGGATGTGACATAGGTCACATACCGTGCATGCCAATGTCCAACATGCCGCTTATTGTCCCAACTCCCAAGCATGATGGAGACAGATCGCAGCAAAAAAAAGATAAAAAAAAAGTTTTTTTTTCCAATTAGGTATAACTTCAAGTTTTTGGCAATTATAACTGTAGGATTTCAACAATTATAAGTTTAGAATTTTTCACAATATTAATAAGAATTATTCACAATGATACCTTTATTTATTTAACACATACAATATACAATATTTATATAATATTTATTTTATTTAATAATAACAACATAATATGTACAATACTTACTTAACACAATATTTTTCACAATAAACCCATTTCCCCAGAACTAGCGAACATAATATCCGAGTTACCGCTAAGCGACCGGCGCGCGGTCGGCTGTGAGAAGAAAACGCTAGAAACTCTCAACAAGCTGTCCCCGCTTACTGACTATCGCAAAATGCAGCAAGAGGCCAATAAGGTAAATATCAGTTACAGCTGTACTAGGAAATCAATTAAATCGGGTAGAAATGGCTTAACTCGCTGAACTAAAACGCTAGACTCTCAACAAGCTGTCCCCGCTTACTGACTATCGCAAAATGCAGCAAGAAGACCAATATGGTAAATAATACTATACAACAGTGCTAGATTAAATCAATTTAATTCTGGAAAAAATTCACAGGGTGTCCCACCGTTGATGCACTAAGTTGAAAGGGACTTATAGTTTTGCATAATATAGTGATTAAGTAAAAATTACTTATCAATGTCAATACTTCTTTTCTATCAAACTCTGTTTACATCTCTAGCTTTGCCGGCATAGACTAAAAAAATGTTTACATAGTTATAAAAAATCTAATAGAAAAAAAATGCTGCAAAACTTAAAGTCACCTTGAGTCGAGTACAACGACAGCGGGACACCCTGTTTATTTGGCCTTTATTACGCGTACGTACGAATAATTCCAATTCATTTACTATATTATTACCATGATGAGAACTTGAGCACTCTACCAATTCTAATGACGTGACAACCTATTCTGAACTACCAAAAACCAATACTTTACATTTTTTTAATAACAAAATACTACATACATATGCAATCCCCAGGCTATGCGCGAAAATGTCGGCAGCGGGTATCGAGTGCCAACTACGAGATGGTCTGGTTGTTACTTCAGCCACACTTCCCCCGGGAATATCAATGTTAATGATGATAAGATTAATACTACGGTAAGTTTTTATTGTAATGTAAATATTTTTTTTTGAAACTAAAGATTTTTATCGGATTTTAAACGCGATTTATTCATTATATTATTTTCCTGACTTACTTTAATATTTACTGACTTTAATAGAAACACGCTGCTCTTCCCTACTCCTATTCTTTACTTAATTTCTCTCTGTACAACCGGTTGTCTGGAAGAAATCGCTATTTAGCGATAAGACCGCCGTTTGTTACAACGTATCCTAGGTTAAGCCTCAATTTGTAGTTTATTCAGAGCAATAAAGCATAAATAAAAAACTCACTGTTACATCCTGGGTTCGATTCCTGCTTGTAATTTTAATTAAAAAAAAACATTTGTTGATGATTCCATCAAAAATAACTCATTATATATCAAATTCGTCTGATATTGTGCAAAAACATCAATTTTGTATATTTTTTGCGTTTATTGCCTATAAAACGTAATGTTTTGAACAATTTCAGCCGGAAAAACAATGGAACCGTTCGGATTTAGTCCGTCCGAACATAGCGGAGAGTGTGGTCACCCCGCCCAAGGCCGACCGCTACGAGCAGCTGTACGAGCTGCTGAGGGACATCGGCTTGAACAAATATATCGGTAACGTTGTATATAGTGTCGGATCCGGAACCGATCCGTCCGAACATAGCGGAGAGTGTGGTCACCCCGCCCAAGGCCGACCGCTACGAGCAGCTGTACGAGCTGCTGAGGGACATCGGCTTGCACAAATATATCGGTAACGTTGTATATAGTGTCGGATCCGGAACCGATCCGTCCGAACATAGCGGAGAGTGTGGTCACCCCGCCCAAGGCCGACCGCTACGAGCAGCTGTACGAGCTGCTGAGGGACATCGGCTTGCACAAATATATCGGTAACGTTGTATATAGTGTCGGATCCGGAACCGATCCGTCCGAACATAGCGGAGAGTGTGGTCACCCCGCCCAAGGCCGACCGCTACGAGCAGCTGTACGAGCTGCTGAGGGACATCGGCTTGCACAAATATATCGGTAACGTTGTATATAGTGTCGGATCCGGAACCGGTCCGTCCGAACATAGCGGAGAGTGTGGTCACCCCGCCCAAGGCCGACCGCTACGAGCAGCTGTACGAGCTGCTGAGGGACATCGGCTTGCACAAATATATCGGTAACGTTGTATATAGTGTCGGATCCGGAACCGGTCCGTCCGAACATAGCGGAGAGTGTGGTCACCCCGCCCAAGGCCGACCGCTACGAGCAGCTGTACGAGCTGCTGAGGGACATCGGCTTGCACAAATATATCGGTAACGTTGTATATAGTGTCGGATCCGGAACCGGTCCGTCCGAACATAGCGGAGAGTGTGGTCACCCCGCCCAAGGCCGACCGCTACGAGCAGCTGTACGAGCTGCTGAGGGACATCGGCTTGCACAAATATATCGGTAACGTTGTATATAGTGTCGGATCCGGAACCGGTCCGTCCGAACATAGCGGAGAGTGTGGTCACCCCGCCATAATACAATTAGAAAAAAATAACACCTAAATTAGTGGAAATGAGAACAGTGAGATAATTTTAGTAGGTACTGCAATAAGTAGTAAACTACGAAATCGTCATAAAAAATAGTTTAAAATTTTGTTTTATTAAATCTATATATATATGTACTTAGATATTATGTACCTGTACATACTACAGGGCAGCTTATATAAAATAAAAACCAAAAACATTCAAATTGATTTTAAAAAAATAACAGCTGCATAATTGCAACTTTAGGAGATAAACAATATACATCAAACATTTTTTTACAAATAACTAGGTACCTATTATCTATCTTTTCTTATATAATGCAACACATATTTATAAATCAATAGCTAACTTAATAACTTCTATTCGCAGATGTGTTCAGAAAGCACGAACTAGACATGAGCACGTTCACGTCTCTCAACGACGCGGATCTCATCGAAATTGGCATCGCCGCGTTCGGCGCCCGCAGGAAGATACTGCTAACAATCGCAAGTACGTATAACATATAAAAAATAATTAATTAATAAATTACTTATAAGTACGAAATAATTTGAATTATTGTAAAAACCAGGTTGAAGTAATAATTGTCAGTATTACTAGTAGAAGGAAACTTGGCCGTAAACTGCATCAAAATATGTACATTAAAAATTAACGTTATGTAGAGTAAAAATATTGATTTGTAAGTTACTTAATAAACATGTAATTTTACCATTTGTCGTCATATTTTTGTAACGTTTATATGGCAGTTTGACGGTAACTAACCATTTTCCCAAAAAATTAAGTATTTTATTCGATATTTATTAGGGCTCTTTTTAAATCTACTATAATATAAAAATGAATCCCAAAATGTGTTGGTAAGCGCATAATTTTAGAACAGCTGAACCGATTTCTTTAATTCTTTTTTTATTATATTCCTTGAAGTACGAGGATGGTTCTTATGTATAGAAAATGTGAAATTGTATTGTGGACTGCTAGTCGCTGATAAAAATTGACATCTATATTTTTTCCAGAGCTGAAAAAAGAAGCGGGCAGCCCGAGCGACCGAAAGATGCTAAATTCCCCGCAATACAACACCGCCCTCGCCAAAGACAAGTGGTAGAACCAGCCTTCGCTTATGGGACCTAGAGCTGGTCTCCAAAATACCCAAAACACAATAAAATATAAAAAATCCCCAAAGAGGGCAAAAATACCTCGTCTCATAAGCGTTAAAATATAGTGTTAAGATAGCGTTACACTATCATCCAGTTGCCATCATCAAAACTTCACGAATGTAATTTTAAACTTAATGTATTTCACAGTTTTGATGGACCACTGGATGTATAGTCATATAGACTGATTTTATACTTGTAGCGAATAATAAATGATCTCAAAACGCTCAAGACTGATTAAGTGTTGTATTTGACAGTTATTTTAATCATAAAATAGCTATGGACAAAGCCGTGTCTATGGTTATAGCTTATAGCAGTCTGTGGCTAATAACTGTCATTAGTTATTTATAGTCTATATCTCGTTGATTTTAAGTTGAAAATGTAGTTTTTATCGATTTTTAATGATAGCTCAAAGCATACGACAGTTTGATCTCGATCGCAAGACTTAAATTGTTGAAGTAAACTGGCCGAGCGCCTAAAAATTAGGTTTTAAGTGTGTAGTTTTTATAAGAAGGCATGTTTTATTTTTTGATTCTGTATTTTATGTTCCCCCATCAGTTACGACTAAGTTTTTAATCAATAAATCGCTTTTAACTTTTGATTATTGAAATTACGCCTCTGTCCAATTTTAGAAGCCAATCTTTTGATTCTTTTGATTACATATTATGAGTAATATGTCTTTTAAGAGATGTATACGTCGTTATTTTTATGAGCGATTGTCTCGCGGCAACAGTAAAGGCCGATTATTTTATTTTTAATGAGTTTTAAGTTATATTTTCTTTCGATCAAACCCAGTTAGACCAGGCGAAGCCGCGAAATAATAGTTCGTACAGATAACGTAATTTTGGCGTATGACAAATATAATAAAATCAATACATCAGTTTTGGACAACAGCGTGAATTGACTCCCATCAGGTGACAAACCCAAACTCCAAACTGAATTTTAATCAAGTAACATTATATTATCGTCATTATTAATATCTCTGTTATTTTTAAGTGCATTTTTGATTTTAACCCCATTAACATACTAATTTTTGTTATTGAATGTTATTTTTATTTTTTTAGTGAACTCTTGGTACATAATGACTGCGATCTTCGTTTTATAAAATTCTCTTTTTACCATGTAATTATGTATCAATTCGTTTACTTTTTATAGGTTTTAGAGATCGTATGTAATTTTAATCATGAACTAGTGATTGATTTCGCTTTATAAAATGATTTGATATGGTGTTTAAGTGATTATGAAATTTTCGTTTTATATCGATTTAGGTTTTAATGAGTTTAGTAGGTATTTCGCTAGTTTTGTTTAAGTTTAAAGAAAGTTTTGCACGATTGTTTTTTTTTAGCTCGTCCGATTAAAGTTTCAGTGGCATTCAATTTGTGTTTTATTTATCCCTGTGAAACCATAAAAAATAAATAAATAATTATAGGACATTATTACACAAATCGACCTAGTCCCACAGTAAGCTCAATTAAGGCTTGTGTTGTGGGTAGGTACTAGGCGACGATAAATATAATATTTAATAAATACATATATACAGGGTTACTTGTAAAACACCGGCAACCTCGCAGGACAAGATAGCTAACATCATAAGCAATAACATTTGTTCTACGACTTTTGATAATTTGTTAGATATTATTTTCATACAAAAATAAATATTCATTTAATTTTCCGTTTGAATATTATAAACTCTACGCCTCCCGAAAATTACGTAAACTAGAAGCGAACGAGAGGGGGAAGGGGGCGTCGCGTCGTCCATCCGTTAGTGAATAGAACATAGACTTACAAATGTTAGGAGAGTACAATAAAAGTTTAAAAAATCATTTAAAAATAATTTATTGCGTTATGCCAAAAGTCATAGAACAAATGTTGTTACTTATGATGTTAGCTATCTTGTCCTGCGAGGTTGCTGGTGTTTTACAAGTAACCCTGTAGATAATAACACCCAGACCAAGTAACTATTCTCTAATCTGTGCCCAGACCCAAGAACAAATAATTGAGTTCATCACACAAATATTTGCCCTAACCGGGGATCGAACCCGGGACCGTCGGCTCAGTAGGCAGTTACTTTACCACTGCGCCAACCACGTCGTCAAAATGTTTTCATACTATTGCAAAATAATTCCAGTTCCTATATTATTATTATATCCCCAAAAAAATTGTGGCACCTCTGACAATTTCTAATTTACATTTATATATTATGTACTACAACAACAAGTTTTTAATTCTGAAATGAGTCGATACATATCAAACTCCGGTAAGTCCACTCCCTGCCAAAATTGAGATAACAATGGCGCCAATTTTGAATTGTAAAACTAAACAAGTCTGTACTTTTCAAAGTTAGGTAAGTCAATCGTATCTTTATTAAAATAAGGTTTAAAGTAAATGTTTTTTTTCAAACTCCGGTATGTCCGTCGACAGTGGTGTATCAAACTCAGGTAAGTCCATTTCGACCAATCACAGCGCAGTATGGCACTAAAATGGCTGCCATTTCTCTCAATTTTGTTGAAGCTAACACGTGTTACCAATGCTTATAAATCGTTTTAATTGATAAATGATGGAAGAAAACAGTTTTACTATAGAGGTGGTGGTTCTAGACAAAGCAAGGAAAAAAACAATACCAAAAGCTAAAACCGACAAGGCTCAGAAAACAGCTAAAAGATAAATGAAACTTGACGCACAGCACACGCACAGTAGTTATTCCCAGCCATGAAGCCCAGGGCCGTACTGAGATTTTTTCAACCGTTTTGATTTATTGACCCCTCTCTTTGCCCAGCAGTGGGATGATAAAGGTAAATAATAATAATTTGTATCTTTTAATTTACATATTTTATTTTAACGTCCAATACTTACAACGCGACGAACTATCTACCCATTTCCACCACCTCAGTACGTCCCAAAACTGAGTTCTATCAAATCCCTGTAAGTCCATTAGAGATTTTTCAAATTCCTGTAAGTCCAAGACGATGTTTTTCAAAACCCGGTAAGTTTTGCTGGTACATATCAAACGCCTGTATGTCCAGATTTAAATCTAATTTTGTGGCATAATCATCAAGTAATACATTTCTTTTTCTTCGTAAAAATAATTCTAATGTATTATATTATATCCGTCATAAATTATAAAGGTCCAAACATATTGATTTTTTAAGTTATTAAAAATACCTCGATTCCCACATTTCTGTTAGAATGGACTTACCGGAGTTTGATATGTATCGACTCAAATGCAGTTCTATCTTTTTGAAAGTAAAAATTTCTATGTCCAGTATTTTAAGGACTTTTGCTCCAGGGCCCATAGAAAATTTCCACCCTGTATATTTTATACTTTTGTAACGATGATATTTTAATAATTGTCATGAATTATAAATCTAGGTAATTATTGATTCTGATAAGCTTTGCACAGTAACATATTCTCCATGATAATTTTAAAAAAATCTCGACTATGCCACTGGTCTAGTCAAAACATCGATTACCTTCTTTGGATCAAAATTCACAAAAAAGCCTAGATTCTAACCACGCGTTTAAAAAAACAGATGTCATTAAAATGACAGTGATGTATATGTGAGCTGTCAAATCTGAAATGTCATTGTCATTATCACGCTGATATTTTCGTTTTCCGCAACAAAATTGCATCATCGAATAGAGAAAAGTGAGAGTAAAATGGGTAATGCTAGTGCGAAATCTGCAGATGTAAAAGTAGAGGCGGTACCGGCTCCGGATGGTGAAAAGCCGAAACTAAAGCCATGTTGTGCTTGCCCCGAAACAAAGAGAGCGCGAGATGCATGGTAAGGTTATAATAATTAAATTTTCGTGAAATTTGTCCTTTATTGCGTAAGCTGTGATCTTATTGTCCTTGAAAATTCAGGTGTTTTACGAGAAATATACATTTTCTAATGAGTAATGAACGTCTTTTATCTTGTCCTTTTATAATAGGTATGCCCATATTTTTAGATGAATATCAATAATGAATTTTCCAATTTGTAACTATATATGAACTTTTTCCATATTCTAGGTTCTATTTACCTAAAAAATCTAGTCAAAATTATCATTATAGCAATATGTAAAGTGTAAACAGTAGACATTTTAAATAAACTAAAATATAATTCAATTTACAGCATCATAGAAAGGGGAGAGGATGAATGTGGTGCACTAATAGAAGAACACAAAGCCTGCATGAGAAAAATGGGATTCAAAATCTAGACAACCTTATTTAATAATTATTGTACCAGAACATGCGTATGGAGGAGTTAAAAGAATGATATTGGCTAAACTGAACATTATAGGGCGTGGAGTTGAGAGTAGTAAATTTTTTTGTGGTTGGCTATTGTCCTATGGAACCTAAATCTGATATTCCACTTTGAGGAAACTTTTAGTTTTTGAGTTACAAATTTTTGTAAATCGGAAAATTACCATAAAAGTTTTCTTGTTTTTGTTACGCATATTTAATGTTTTGACAGCGACTCTCAACTCCACACCCTATAATGTACAGTTTTACCATGATATTTCTTAACAAACACATCTGTTATATTGTTTTTATTAGTTTTTTTAGTGAATATTGTTATTAATTGGCAAGTAAATTAATGTAGAGGCCACAATGTGCTTAAAGAACATTGAGCGACTCTGTAAAGTCATTTTAGAAGAAGTGAAAAATTCTTAAGCTAGTTTAAAATAATTTTTTGCACAAGTAGTTTTTGTTTGTTCTTTGTAAAATCATACCAATCTGTACGTAAACATTTCAATTTCTGTACTACCGATACCTTAAAACACATCATATAAATGAATTACCTATTTCTCTTATTATGTAAGTTCATTTAGTATCAGTTACTAGTTTAACATTTGTAAACAGGAAGATTTAAATTATCTAATTTGGCTGTATTAGATATAAAAACAATCTCAATTATCAAAATTGTGTATATGTTCCTGTATATTTTATTTATTCGGCAGCAGCCAAAGATAGGGATTTATTTATAAATTATTATTAGTTTAGTTTGTATGTTTATCATAGATTAATTTAAAGCAGATACGCAACTTTGGATCTGCTTTGTGATTTGCTCGATATGTTGTATTTATTGTAAATAAATGTTATTTTACTTTAATATTGTTTTTTATTTACCCTTGACCAAATTTTTTGACTACATACATATTGCACTGTATATGATAAAACAGTTGATATGACCAGTCATTTATTTAAAATATATATAAATATATGCATTATGACTCAGACAATTTTGAGTGATTCCATCTACATATTTTGATTAAAGTACCTATATCAGGCTCTATTATATTATTATACAGGGTGTCCCACTGTTGGTATACTAAGCTTAAAGGAGGTTTTAGTTTTGCATACGCTGAGTACGTAAAAAATACTTATAAAATTCCAGACGGAGATTTATTTTTTTTTAAATAGATGAATTCCTAAAACTATGTGTAGGTACACCCATAACAAGCAACCCGCCCAGCTTTGTTACCAGCACGTGACCTATTGTTTAAGATTATGTTTTCATAGACAAAATGCTCACATTAGCGAAGCGGTATATGCTGCGCGAAGCTAGAGAAAAACATGGATTTCAGAAAAATTTAGCAAAATTTTTTTTGATGTAATTTTGTTGTAAGTATTTTTTACGTGATCAGTGTATGCAAAACTAAAAGTCCCTTCGCGCTTAGTGAACCTATAGTGGGACACCCTGTTTTTAGTAGTTTATTTCTGAAGCTTTAAATATCTTCTTTTATTTGGCTTAGATATTTGATTAATTATATCCTGTAATATTGAAAATTAGGATAAATCTGAAGGTTTATTTTTATAGTCCTTGAACTTAATCTACTTTTCTGGGTCTTCAGCCACCTACATACCAAATTTCATTGTAATTGGTTCAGTAGTTTCTACGTGAAAGAGTAACAAATATCAATTCATTGATCCCTCCATCGTATCAAACTTTCGCGTTTATAATATTAGTAGGATTTATATTGGTTGCGAGTTGCGACAATCAACATCCGGTGCATTTAGAATAAACGAGCGAATGCTCATTCTCCCTGACTATGTCAAATTCTTTAGATGTAAACAGGTGTAGAGCATTCTTCCTTTCTTTCGTTGTTCTAAGTGCGTTCGAAAAGATTGTATGCAATGTTCTTGTACTGAACAACACTGAATATTAGTTTTCGTTTACACTAAAAGATCACGAAAGAATGCTCTTGCTCTCTAGCTCTAGCTTTATGTTCGTTTGGTGTAAATGCACCATGGTAGAGCCGACATATCGTGTCAGTGTGCTGGCTGAAACTACCATGAACTATAGATTTACTAGCTTACCGCCCGCGGCTTCGCCCGCTGAAAACGATTTGAGTTTTAAACTATCCTATCTCTCAAGTTGGATCAAACTGCACACGGTGTGTGAATTTTATTATAATCGGTTAAGTGGTTTAGGAGTCCATTGAGGACAAACATTGTGACACGAGATTTATATATATTAAGATTTACCACTACACCCACTAGCTTTCCTGCCACATCCACATCCACATACTAATATTATAAATGCGAAAGTAACTCTGTCTGTCTGTCTGTTACTCAATCACGCCTAAACTACTGAACCAATTTGCATGAAATTTGGTATGGAGATATTCTGATACCCGAGAAAGGACATAGGCTACTTTTTATCGCGGGAAAATGATGCAATCCCGGAAATCCCACGGGAACGGGAACTATGCGGGTTTTTCTTTGAATGCGCGGGCGAAGCTGCGGGTGGAAAGCTAGTTGTGTATAAGTTAACAAATTGTATTCTACAACCTCCCCCTAGAACCAAGAGTGATAGATATCTATTGTAAAAACCGCATATAAATTTTTAGCGTAGGTAGTTTTAAAGATGCGGGAAGCGACTTTGTTTTATACATTATAATAATTAGATACCTATACCTAACTAATCACTTAAACGTTTTTTAAAATCATCTCAGAAAAATGCTCTATCGTAACTCGATCGCATGTAACATGGCACCCACGCAATCTTAATACAAAACATTTATTACAATTAACAAATTGATGTAAACTTAGGTTACGGGTCGCGAAATTTTTAAGAACAATAAAGATACATTTGAAGCTACGATTAACTTAAACTTGGTAACAATCTTTATCTATTACGGTCGAGTTCAATTACTCCAGTCGGATATAAACGAGATATTTATTATTTATATTCGCAATTACATTGAAAACAAAATGATTATCAATTGTGATTGAACTCTCGCAAACGATGGTACATTTGTTGTGATAGGTATTATATATTGTTGAATTAATAAAAATGCGTTTTAAAAGGAATAATAATGATAAAAGTGGTGATGAATCCGCGGCCAGTTCAGTTCGTTCTACAGATAGTTACGGGTGAGTTATGACGTCATAATATTATTCAGTACAAGAACTAAGTGACTAGAAAATCTAAATCGTGAATGAGTATCAATAGATAACCTTTTTTTTAAAGTAGTTACGTGCAGGATGAGAAAGTAAAAATTTCAATTTATTATTGTTAATTCAGGTTGAAAGTATCCATCTCAGTTTCTATCCATATCAATGATGAAATTAGTAAAATATGAAACAAATATCATTAGGTGAATTTTAATTAGAAAGCTCTACAGTTGTTATAACTTTTAGTAACATTTCGATCACATATGAACATGCAAATTATTGATTATTAATTAGTATCTAAATCACGAAAGTCATTAAATAGATTGAAATATGTAAGTAATCAAGTTACACATTAACTTTCGCCTGATTTGGACTCCTCAATGGCGGGCGGAAAGCTTCTCCTGAACTTAAATACCTAACTACTTAGTCATGAACAAAATATGAAATAAAATAAGTTCATAGTTTGGTAACAATCAAATACCGTACTAATTAATTACATTGGTCTATAATAAATCTGTAGAAGGGTCAATTCTGTACATTGAAAATATTGAAAAAATAAATAGCAGGGGGTGTTCCTGGATCGATACCAAACCCAAATATTTGATTAAAAAATTTTTTGTCTGTCTGTCTGTCTGTCTGTCTGTCCGTCTGTCTGTCTGTCTGTATGTGAAGGCATCACGTGAAAACTAACGGTTAGATTTCGATGAAACTTGGTATAATTATACCTTATTATCCTGGGCATAAAATAGGATACTTTTATCCCGGAAAAATACTTAGAAAAAAAATTAATCTTAATTTTTCCGCGCGGACGGAGTCGCGGGCGGAAGCTAGTCAATAATAAATGTAAAAACTAAAAAGATATTTATTATCCCGATTTTGAACATTTAACAGCCAGCGTGGTCATAGGGAGAGGGGCGGAGGAGTCTAAAATAATATAATGATTAAATTGCGATTCAAATTCGCTAAAAGTAGATATTTAATTTTCAAGTGTACGAGTAATATTTATACGAATTTCGAACAATTGCATAGAAATGTCAGTAGATGGCGTAGCCTCGGAGCAATTAACAAGCTATCGCGCTATTGTTTCAATTTTGAGTAAAACAGCGGAATCGTACACTGCGGCTCGGACTTGACTGGTTAACACAAATAAAATAAAAAAAATATTTTCCACCCTGCAACTACTATTAAATTTGAGAGTAGCAAAATGTTTGTTGATAGGTATTTAAACAATTTTCTGATAAGGAGATTGAAATCTTGGACAAGTCAATAATGTAGGTAAATAAACAGGCGAGTTAGTTAGGTACTAGTAGTGTTACCAATAGATGGGTATTCCTATAGGTTAAAACTATACATAATTTACTTAAATTTTAAGGCGACTTTTTAATGTAGTTACCTAGTTTTCAGATATATTCTATTCATAGAACTTCGTTATTTTACATTTAGGTAGGTACCTATATTGCAAATTACAATGTTAAAGGTTGAGGTAGTGCAGGTACGTATAGGTATACCTATTTAATCACCAGATGATGCAATATTTACATTTATATCGTCATTTTATTAATAATAATTTATAATTTATTGGCGTCTTGTATCCGCACATACATTTATTTACATAATTATCCCTTCTTCGATTTCCCACCACTTGATTTTTTTGCGTAAATTGTTTCGTCTTATCTTCATTGTGCAAGTTCAGTGACCCTTTCAATTAAAGTAAGAGCTACTTTTCAGCTTTATTATGTATTATTTAATTTGTTGTTCAGTTCTCATTATAATAGGGTATTTAAAAAGGAATAGAAATGATCCACTGACTAGTGTATCTAAAATAATTGGATGGTATACGTACATAAGACGTACATAGGTACATACTTTAACTTAAAATGAGTATTTTATTAGAACCACTGACTCTAGACATCGCTCTAGGAGCAAAATATCTTATAGGTACTTAGAGCGTCAAATTTTTACTTAGGTATTAGGTAGCTTAATACTACTGTCTAAAATAAGCAGAACCTATTCATTTGATAATTCAATCACTTTCAATTCACTAATCTTAATATATATAAATCTCGTGTCACAATGTTTGTCCTCAATGGACTCCTAAACCACTTAACCAATTATAATAAAATTCGCACACCATGTGCAGTTCGATCAAACTTGAGAGATAGGATAGTTTAAATCTCAAATCGTTTTAGAGAAAGCGGGCGAAGCCGCGGGCGGTAAGCTAGTAACTCTATATGTTTATGGTAACTTAGTACCTAACGTCACTAAGTTTACATTTCTATCTAATAAAAATATCTTGTAAATTGTAATCAGATAACTATGTCATAGAAAGTTCAATCCTAGTTCTACTAGGTATGTAACTAGGGCCTAGGCCGATAATTTACACTCATGACATTATTTACGAGCCATTAAGTGTTATTATAATTTAATATTATCTCGGGATCAAGGTTCCCGATATTGCCTTGAATACGAGATTGCCTTTGTCTTGTAAAAAACTACTTATCTAAAAGGGATATTTTTGGAATTTATTGACGAATTTCAATCTGAGTCACGTTGACGAACATTTATTATTTATAAACACGTAGGTATATAAAATAAATAAATATAAAAATTTCAGGACAATTTTCACACACGGCACAATCTGATTCCATAATAAGCTTTCGCTTGTGTTATGGAAACCAGATGGCTGATAAACATACATATATAATTTTTAAATGAATACTTATATATAGATAATTAACACCCAGACACAGAGCAAACGTCTATGTTCATCACACAAAATATTTGTCCGGGTGGGAATCGAACCCACGACCTCTATGCTCTAAGGGCTTGGAAGACAGGGCCACTACCAACCAAGCCAACCGGTCAGTCAAAAAAACAAGCAACATATATATAAACATAGTAGTAAAGTTAAAAAATAATGACTTTTTTCGGTAAAACACATTCTAGTTACGATAGAGCCACAGATAATAATGATAATATAGATAGAGCTACACTTTATGTGACCTAGGTTCATTTGAGATATGGAAAAAAAATCTTTAGTTGGACACAGAACTAGAAGATTCATAACTCTAATAAAACTATCACAAGTCCATTATACTCTATTTACTTCACTTTCTAAAAATACTTTGTTACACTTTTTATCTAATGTGCGTCTTTCCTATCCCCATATTTGGTTAAAGGTGACTGACCCAAATTAATACTCGACGTACTTATCATTCTTATCTTCAACTCATACTTATAATACGATATTTAAACTATTACTATAATCATGATAATATGTGTTTGTGATAGAGTGTTCGGGAGCGCCTGCTCTGATTTCTCGGAGTGTGAAGACGGAGAGGAGAGGAAACGAGGCTGTAGATACACGTGAGTACATTTTGATTTATGAAAATACTTTGTTTCCTACGTGTCTTCAGCCATTTCTATTGAAGCTTCCATCATCGATTCGCTTTGCGGTTCCGTAGTTTTTGTTATCGTTTTCAGCTTTGGTTCATATTAATTTATTAATTAATCGGTTTAAGTGATGCATAGCGAACCTTCATCTGGCTTCGTATATACCATATTCTATATTTATTTTTAAGACGTCATTTTTATTTTTAAACCTAGTTTTTGTGATATACTCACGTTAGGGGGCCCCTTTGCTTGGGGCCCCGCATGGATACGCCAGTAACTTTATAATATGTATTATTATAAAAAAATAATAACAACATTTTATAAATTCCTTTACGAAACAAAGAAAAAGCTGAAATAAAGAATAACATAGGTATTCCATATATTCCAGTCAAATCCCATCAGTATCCACAAGCAGTGCGAGCTTCCAAAGCGCAATGGAGCGAGAAACAGCGCCTCTGCTGCTGGCGCCGAGCTACGTACCCGCTTATAAGAGCATACACTGCATCAGCTCTGATACCCTGGTAACAACTAAATTGTATTTAAAACATCAAAATATCTTATATGAAGCGCTCTCACTCTCACTCCTAAAACAAATTACACGTTGCTATCTCGCCTCCACGAGTCGGGCAATTATAATTTATCTGGTACGATGCAGATAAATTTCAAGTTCATAAAAATATTAATTATTTAAATCATTGATGATAGAGATTTTCATTTTTAACAAACAATTACCTACGCTACCAATAGAAAAGTTTATGAAACGCTGAAGGAAAATTATACTTAGCACAACAATAATTACTTATACCTAGTAGAGAACGTAGGTATATAAACTAAATACCTACTTTTTTTTGCGAGTTCCACGCGTGTGTGCAATCGCAGGCTGGAAGTTGGAACTAGTGTTTTGTATGATAATTGATAATACATACGTAATAATAACAAACAATGTCAACATCAAACAAATGAATAATATGAATAATATTGCATACATTCAAGTACCTATAATTTTAGGCGACTACACCACCGAAACTAGCGCCCCCCCAATTTTATTTTTTTTATTTTTTTACTCCTAAACCAGATCAAATTTAAAAAATCTAGCTCGGTACTTTGCTAGTATATTACTTGTAGTATTTTTGGTATTACTTTTCATTATTTTGCATTCGGTAAATTAGGAGAACTTTTGATTACCGCCAAAAGTGGCCACTTTTGGCGGTAATCAAAAGTGAATATAGAATAATGAACAGTTAAATACTACAAGTAATATACTAGCAAAGTACCGAGCTAGATTTTTTAAATTTGATCTGGTTAAGGAGTAAAAAAATAAAATGTTCGGTGGCGCTAGTTTCGGTGGTGTAGGCCTCATAATTAATATAGTTGTGATTATATGCATAAAGTTATTATTTTCTTATAAACTGAGCATAAGTTCAAATTAATAATCTAAATTCTTAGAACTTCCAATAAACTGACAATTAAGATTAATTAAGAAATACGCGTCGAGATAAAATTACACTCGTTGCTATTTTTAGCTTTATCTATTTGGTACACGACATACTTGTAAAAAAATATACCTAATTCAATATTGCACTAATAATTATAATAACTATGTCCCAAATAACAGACGGTAGTAACGATTTATTCAGGGACGAAATGATAATAATTAATCAATGAATGAAGTTTAGTTTTATATAAACATATTTAAATGATTCCAAATCTAAGTATATTTGTACAAATTTTAAATTCATTTTCTTTTTTTTTTTTTCAGGGACCGGGAGAATTGTCAGATGCTGATATAATAGCCACATACAAACGGACATTTGAAAAGCCAAATAAACCTGCGAAAAAACGGCAAAGCTCACTGGTTACAATGTATGCTATGCATTGCTTTTGTAATAAATATTTTTATTAGTTAATTTATTTATTTATTACTGGTATCTATCCTCTTTAGTTATATACGTCGTTGATACGTTATAAAATGTACGAAGTTTTTAATAATTGATTTATTATTAGTATGTACTCAAATATTCCAGGGCTCCGTTTGTCATTGGTGCCCCACAAAAAATGGAAATTGTAAAACGTTCAATTTTATACCTACACAGTCTATATAACCTCGGAATCGCTTTCGCTATTGGACAAAGGACAAAGGTGAACCTTTGTCCAATAGCGAACATCCTAAGACTGAAACCACGACGACTGTAAAACCATGAAATCAAAACTATCAATTTTGTAATATGTAAAAACCAAAAACCCGAAGCAAACATTTCTTACATTTAAAATAATATTTATTACAGTAGATAGTAATAATATTACAGAAAATAAAATAAAACTCATAATATGTATTACAGTTTCTCAATATGGAACACGATAATGGGCTCCTCATTACTTACAATGGCGTGGGGCGTGGAGCGCGCGGGACTGCCGGCCGCGCTGCTGCTGCTCGCCTTCATGGCTGGGTTATGCTTGTATACAGCTTACTTGCTGTTAAAGGTCAATTTGTATCATGGTGAGTACTGTTAGGATAAACCATAACATAGTAACCCACTTCTCATAGAGATTATTTAAGTAAAAATCTATTACATTGAAGAACTCTATTTGAAAGAGCTAGAACTTTTATGCGTTTTATTCTGTTGTGAATCAGGAACAATATGTAATTAATATAAAATTATAGTTATATATAATCCTCCAAACAGTATTATTACAAAGATAATATCCATATTTCCAGGTGGTGACAGTTACGAAGTACCATCGCTTTGTCGCGCTCTACTAGGCCCCCTATCAGAGATGATCGCGCACGCGTTCAGCTTGCTTGTGCTGGTCGGAGCCAATGTGGTCTACTGGGTGCTCATCACCAACTTCCTCTACTATACTGTTAATTATTTTATCGGTTAGTTATTTAAATAGCTTTGTTTTTTAAGTTTATTAATACGTTGGTAAAGCATTACCTTTTTGACAAACTTTTACTTGATTTGAAGTAAAGTGAGAGTACTTCTTTTATGTAATAATATCTAGATTTCAGATTTGGTTTTATATCTCATTCATAAATGTAATTTATGGCAGATGTTCTTTCAGATTTCAATATTCTCCAATATTAATAACTCTATAATAGAAAACATAAAGTTAATTTAAAATCTCGTTCAATTTCAGAAGAGCCAGCAGCCAATATAACAACGTTCAACTCCAGTTTAATGTGCCCTAAAAACGATCTCATCGGGCCCCTGAATGACGTCCCCGTGCACGATCCGTCCCCGTACTGGGGCCTTCACACAACCGTGCCCTTTTACGTGGCAATTATAGTCTTCCCACTTTTGAACTTCAGAAATGTTTCATTTTTCACTAAATTCAATTCTCTGGGTAAGTACAGTTGTCATTTTCAATTAAATTTTAAGTTTTTATATTAATATGAAAATCTTTTCAACGAATTTTAAAACATGCACTATAAATCTTATAATTATTTATTTTGCAACTTCATACTTGAAAATTTTAAACCGCATTTAACCCTGCTATGAAAGTAAACATGAAAACTCCTTACCCAGTTATTCATTGTTAAATTGACCATAATATTTTAATAATTTCAGGAACACTCTCAGTTCTCTACCTACTAGTATTTGTAATCGTGAAAGGCTATTCTTGGGGCCTCAACTTTACCGTATCTGAGGCCCCACACAGGGGAACTGATGCGGCTGTACTTAGCGGCATGTTGGCCCTCTCTTTTTACATTCACAATATTATTATCACAATAATGACGAATAACGAACGACAGGATAGAAATGTGAGTAATTAGCATACTAAATTATATATAAAAAAAAAAAATCAAAATTCAATTAATAATGTGAGGTAAAATTTTACACTGTTTCCTAACGAACAAACACATCTATACTAATATTATAAAGCTTGAAGAGTTTGTTTGTTTGTTTGTTTGAACGCACTAATCTCGGGAACTACTGGTCCGATTTGAAAAATTCTTTCGGTGTTAGATAGCCCATTTATCGAGGAAGGTTATAGGCTATGTATCATCACGCTATGACCAACAGGAGTGGAGCCAAGGAGGTGAAACCGCGCGGAGCAGCTAGTGTTAAATAAAATCTTACCTCTATTACTATACTATGTACTGCTGCTGTTGCACACTGCATTGCTCCTAAATATAAATTCATTTTTATTCCAGGGCCGAGATCTGACGATAGCATTTCTTTTAGTAACAGTCACATACACGATAGTGGGAGCTGTCTTCTACATCTGCTTCCCCCTTGCTAAGAGTTGCATTGAAGATGTAAGTCTGATTTCAAAAATCTTATCTTTTTGTACCTAGATAAGAATTTCCTACACGTTCCTTTCTCTCTTAATTTAGTAAGTACCTATGTATTACCATTGATTTTACGTTTTATTTTTATAATTGATTTTCTTATAATTTTCAGAATATATTAAATAACTTCGAGATGCACGACGTCATGACGGTAGTAGCGAGAGCTTTACTACTGTTTCAAGTAAGTATTAGTAGATGATGGAAAATTATTATTTTTCTTTATTTTCAAAAAACATAACATAACTGCATTCTGCATATATATTTATATATATAATAATAATAATAATATATTTTCGATTTATATAATGTACCATTCGTTCTATTAGTATTACATTTTTTTATTGATTTTTTACCTGTATTCATCTTTTTTCCCACTTTTCTTAGGTGATAACAGTATACCCGCTAGTGGTGTACATGCTCCGCACGGAGGCGCTGCTGCTGCTGCCGCTGAAGGAGTCGCGCGCTGTGACATTGTTCGTAAACCTGCTGCTTGTTAGCTTGAGCATCCTTGTAGCTTGCTTGTGTCCTAACGTGGGGACTATCATACGGTGAGTTTTATAAGAAATATATAGGTACTGTTGTTGATTTATGGCTCAGAATTTACAGTTGTAATTGCAATATTTGCTCTATAATAAAAGTGCATTATAATTCCCAATTATAAGGAAAAATAAAGCAGATATTTTAAAGACAATTGTATAAAAAGTTAATAATTGAAAGGAAATTAAAAACAACAAGAGAATGATGAAAACTCACAAATCGTATCGTATATTATTTTCAATTACAAGTGTTTACAGTGCTTGTATTGAGTCCAGAGGCGTAGCTACCGCCGAATATATTCTAAGGGACCCTTAGGCTAAGCGGGGCCCCTAACAAGAGTATATCATATAGGTATCTCTGGCACAGAATAAATACTTTCTGTATAAATAAACAAAATTTTTTATTTTATCTTTACCTGTTCAAAAATGTTTGTTTTTTGCAGCTACACGGGTGCAGTGAGCGGTCTAGTCCACGTGTTCACGCTTCCCGCGCTTCTCTACATGCGTTCTCTATACATTCGCAGAGAGCTAACTCTATGGAAGACCATCTTCTACACCGCTATTATTCTCTTTGGAACTGTTAATCTTTTCATGCAATTCTTTATTGAATGATCATAAGCAAAGAGATTTGTTTTAACTTGGTTTTAACTGAATGTGGTTGTAATTTTTGATTTAAACTTATTTGAAAAGTCTTTTTTGTATAATAATTATGTTGATGACAGCATTTAAAATTTTAAACTATGACCTTGTAGTGAGAATAGAAATAAGACACTCTTTTAGTCGATTTAATTATCCAAACCTTAATAAAATAAAATCTACACAGATTTTTCGTTACTCTGTCATATCAAGAACCTAGTTAATAAATTATTCATGAGATAAATGTACCAAAGATTATTGTTGTATTTCATTTGTAAATGTCTACTTGTTTTTTCATTCGAATTTTCCTCTTTATATGTTGATATAATACACATTATTATATAATATTTATAATAAATACCTATGTAATGTAAATATCATTTATCTAGTCATAATGTATCTTTAAGGTTTAAAAATAAAACAATATTATTAACTATGAACCATTTTATTTAAACTTATATTAAAAAAGTAAAAATAAGTCCAAACTTTGCTTAGCCTAAATTCGTAAATATAATATTGCACTTAATTTTGTGATGAAATGTAAAAAGTAAAGAGTAAATATTATAAGAAATATATAAATAAAATCTCAACATTCCTTTGCAATATATTATTGATTATATCAGTTATTTTATATAAATTTTCATACATTAAACATACTTATTATATAATGATTTCAAATTTTGAAATATAAAATGCCTTAATAATATATTTTAAAAACATTATTTTTAAAATAGCAGCCTCATAGACGCTAAAATTACAACAGTATAAAATTTTGCCGCCAAAACAATATACACAGACAATCATAGAAAGCGATGTCACTGTCAAACCAAATTGTCAAATTGACAGTAATATTAAAAATATATGGCAACCTCTGTCATCTGTGACCTATTTTTTAATATATATTTTTTTTATTTTTTATTTATGTAATAACAGTGGGTTGATCGCGGCCAGTGTATTTCTGTAGTTGCGATATTTGTAAAGCTACATCGATAAGAGGCGCCAATTTTTCCTGCGCAGAGCCGAGGACATCGCTAGCCTCGTACGAATCTATGTATAATCTGTGAAAGAATAATAATTTAATTTTTAATGTATAATTTAAGTGAACTATGGAGTTTCTTGCCGGTTCTTCTCCATAGATACTGCTTTCCGAATCGGCGGTAAATGTTAAAAATACGTAATGACGATTCATAAGTGCTTCAAGAAGAAGTCTATAAATGTTGAGTTTGAATTTATATGTAACTAGCGGTCCGCCCCGGCTTCGCCCGTGGTACATATTTCGCAATAAAAGGTAGCCTATGTTCTTTCTCAGGTTCTAAAGATTGTCTGTGCCAAATTTAATCAAAATCGGTCTAGTAGTTTATGCGTGAAAACCATACATACATACAAACCTTTCCTCTTTATAATATTAGTATAGAAGTATAGATTTAAATTGAATTTGAAAGATAACTTACCGTACAGTAGCCCCGGAACTGCCGGTGCCGCTCAGGCGCAGTACAATTCGAGAACCGTCCTCGAACACTATGCGCAGACCCTGCGTGCAAAAGTATTCATTTTATATTTAGTTTTATTGCTATCAAATGCTTTATTAATGAGAAATTAGAAAGAATAGAATAGAATAGAAAACACTTTATTGTACAATGCACACAAAAACAAATTTTACGATATGTAACTTAAAATAAATGTACAATTTGGCGGCCTTAAAAGGCCAATTATTTGAAATTAATAAAGAAAATAAAAAAATCGAGCACTAGGCAGGATTCTACCCCCGCGTCTTTATCCAAAAACGACGAAAAATTTCTCAATTAGTATTTATTTGATACTTGAATGGATTATAATATATGTATGATATGGCATTAACTATAAACGGCTCGATCACTAAAATCTCGAGAAATCTTACACTTTTAATAGAGAAAGTGAGACTGGTTTTTATTACAAAAGATTTTGACAAAAAATTATATATCTTTAAAAAAGGAACCAAAAAAATCAGGAATTTTTACACCTTATTGAAGATAATTTTCAAATGACAAAAATAAAACTTTTTCCCACCAGTTTCATCTTATTGAAAAACCCTACTTTTGGAATTTGGACTGGTGTGTCCCTTAGACACATAAAACTGAAAGAATAGAATAGATTCGATCGCTCTGGCAGTCACAAGTGGGAGTTGGTCAGGCATCCGCCCCGGTTTGGCGCGAAAGGATGCGGGTTCGAGTCCCGGCTCGTGAACCAATTTTTCTATTCTTTATAAATTTATAATATTTATAAAGCATTTGAATGCCATAAAACCAAAAATATCACATTGAACCTACTTTTTTTGTTAAATTTGTAGAAGAATAAATATTTATCCCACCTGTTTCATAGCCACACTCTGGTCCACGGGGTCCATATAGGAGAAGTTATCAGCCACCGCCACCACGTACGTCTTGCCCCCACTCGAGTGGGACGACCCCACGAAACCACTACCACTCATCTTCTTCTCTAACTCCGTCATCATCTCATTGCAGGGGTCGCTGGGACACTCTTCATAGTCATACCTGTGTACATTAAATTGTTTAAAGGTATATGTACACATAGAAATAAATAAAAAAAAAAAAACTTAAACTTAAGTTTCTTCCTAACTATATATTATATATTTTTAATTTAAGTCAAGTTTTTTTTTTAATTCTAACTTGAAAGTATTTATTTAATCTAACTGAAACAAGTTATTTCTTAAGCTCAAACTCAAAGTTGAGTTTTTTTAATCTAACTCAAACTCAAGGATTTTCTTAATTGCTATGTCAATAAATAAAACATTATTACACAAAAATAATGTTATATTCCTTTGCTTTATTGTTTATATAGATATAATTCAACGTGTGGTGTGTATTGATAAAGTGCACTGATGATGATGAGGTGAAGTGATAAATTGAGATACAGATCGAAAAGAAAATTGAGAAAGTGTATTAATAAAATTAGGTGAATTATTAAACGACTCTCACCTGGTGAAGTAATTCCTGCCGAACTGTGTCCAGTGCTTGGACAGTATCTCTTGCACGGAGAGCTGCGTGGCTGAGAGCACGGAGAGCCAAGCCAGTGCCGCCCAACTCTCTCTCCCTACGAACTACCCACCTGGTGAAGTAATTCCTGCCGAACTGTGTCCAGTGCTTGGACAGTATCTCTTGCACGGAGAGCTGCGTGGCTGAGAGCACGGAGAGCCAAGCCAGTGCCGCCCAACTCTCTCTCCCTACGAACTACCCACCTGGTGAAGTAATTCCTGCCGAACTGTGTCCAGTGCTTGGACAGTATCTCTTGCACGGAGAGCTGCGTGGCTGAGAGCACGGAGAGCCAAGCCAGTGCCGCCCAACTCTCTCTCCCTACGAACTACCCACCTGGTGAAGTAATTCCTGCCGAACTGTGTCCAGTGCTTGGACAGTATCTCTTGCACGGAGAGCTGCGTGGCTGAGAGCACGGAGAGCCAAGCCAGTGCCGCCCAACTCTCTCTCCCTACGAACTACCCACCTGGTGAAGTAATTCCTGCCGAACTGTGTCCAGTGCTTGGACAGTATCTCTTGCACGGAGAGCTGCGTGGCTGAGAGCACGGAGAGCCAAGCCAGTGCCGCCCAACTCTCTCTCCCTACGAACTACCCACCTGGTGAAGTAATTCCTGCCGAACTGTGTCCAGTGCTTGGACAGTATCTCTTGCACGGAGAGCTGCGTGGCTGAGAGCACGGAGAGCCAAGCCAGTGCCGCCCAACTCTCTCTCCCTACGAACTACCCACCTGGTGAAGTAATTCCTGCCGAACTGTGTCCAGTGCTTGGACAGTATCTCTTGCACGGAGAGCTGCGTGGCTGAGAGCACGGAGAGCCAAGCCAGTGCCGCCCACAGGCCGTCCTTCTCTCGCACGTGGTCGGAGCCCGTGCCGAAACTCTCCTCGCCGCAGAGAGAGAGACGACCGGCGTCCATTAGGTTGCCGAAGTATTTCCAACCTGGTGGTAAATAAAAACAGTGGTATGGAAATTAGGTGAAAATTTTATAATATATTTTTTACATAAATAACTTATAACAGTTTGAGATAAGATTGCTGCAGATATTTTGCGTATGATATACATATTTTAATTACAGTAACTAGATAAAATTTACAAATAAGATGGTTATCAGCTAAGGTAAGCTGGCATCTATAGGCTATCTATATCTATATCTTTATTTATATATAATATAGCCTATAGATGCCAGCTTACCTTAGCTTTACCTGTTGGTCTAGCTTTACCAACAGAAGCGGAGCAACGCGGGTGAAACCGTGGAGCGTAGCTGGTAAAGTATTACAATTTTTACAATTACAACTACCAAAAACTACCACACACACACACATTTTACAGACCAGTTTTACAAATACCATTTTTCACACATCCCACTCACCAGTGGGAACCTGGAACATCTCCCTCCCACTCGCAGCAGCCACGCGGTCCACAGCTGCAGCAGTGGGCATGCTCCTGGCGAACCCCTTCACACCGGACCTCTGGAAGTACGGGATGTGCTGGAGATGGTTGGCCAGCACTGCCAGGGAATCTGACGGGGTCACGAAGAACGCATCTCGACCGATTATCATGTTGCGGTCACCTGGAAAATAGATTTTTTATTAGTTTTGGAAGTATTTTTTTTATTTATAAAGCAATTTTTGTTAAGCTTGCTTTTGCATCAGCTGTCAAATGAAAAAAGAATCATCAAAATTGTTGCAAACAAAAGTTTTAACAAACATAAAAAATTGTCTACTTATGCAATATTTAAATTTTTATTTTTGTACATGGCAACGATGTCGAAGCTGGCACCATATCATTATTATTCGAGAATATAAAAGCATGTACATAAAACGTATAATGTACATACTAGTTTAATATTCATATTACAAATTCGCATGATGAATATTCATCTGTAAGCCTACACAAACACATAAAATTTCATCTTTAAAATAAGAAACAATATGAAATAAAATAAAATAAAATTTACCATCGCCATCAAAAGCGGCACCAAAATCATAATCTCCATTCTTCACCGCATTTACTAGATCTGCAGCATACGTGAGGTTAGGGTCTGGGTGGGCTCCTCCGAAGTCCTCCAGAGGGACTATCCTCCTTACATTCTGCTCGGTAGCTCCTAATTCGTCTATGAATATTGCTTTTACGTATGGACCGGTTACTGGAAAAAACATATTTCAAGATACGTTAAAAAAACGACGTGTGTCACTCGGGGACTGCCGCGGTAAAGCTATTGCATGCTATGCCTTCAAGCCACACCTCCGCCCGTCGGAGTGGGGAGCGTGAGGTTTTTTCGTTACGGAATTTCTCGATTCGGTCCCCGCGCTCAAGGCCCGCGATAGAAGCTATGCAATAGCTTAATAAGAAATCGGCCAAATACGAGTCGGACTAGCGACAAAAAAAAGGAGCAAGGGTTCCGTACAAATAAGCTAAAGAGCAATTGCAAAGAAAAATTGTCATCCATACAATTAATGGCCGTACCAACCGTTTTTAGATTCAACTCCAAATTATGAACTGTACAAAAAATTTCGATACCTGTACTTTTTTTACTGCTGATTTTAAAGATTAGATGTAATGATTTAAAAAAAATTGCAATAAGTTATAAAGAGAAATTAAGTACGTATACAGGGTGTCCCACTGTTGGTATACTAAGCCCAAAGGAGGTTATAGTTGTTTTCATAGACAAAATGCTCACATTAGAGAAGCGGTATATGCCGGTTGCGCGAAGCTAGAGAAGACAACATGGATTTTCAGGAAAAATTTAGCAAAAAAATTTTGACGTAATTTTGTTGTTTATGTATTTTTTACGTGATCAGTGTATGCAAAACTACAAATCCCTTCGCGCTTAGTATACCAATAGTGGGACACCCTGTACTTAATTTCTCTTTATAACTGAAGATCGGCTGAACGGATTTTAATGACTTTTGGTTAGATGTAATTGTCTTCACCGGGATAAGGATAATAACTAAAAATGTAAAAAAATGTGTCATACCTCCATTCATAGAATCAATAAGCACATTAAATGGCTTCTTGCCCGCGCCCTGTAGCAACGACTTGATTTTCGGGAAGTCAAAGATCTCCTTCATGTAGTCGACATAATCCTTTACAGAATCGATCACTTCGACCACGAAGTCTTTATCACCGACCTATAAAATATATTTTAAACACAAATAAGTAAGCTTTATTTTTAATTAAGATGGTGCTGTCTTAAATTTTTATATTAATTTAAAATTAGAGATTGAACATTGTTGAAAAGGCGATCTTACAATTAAATCACAACGCCATTATTATAAATTATAATGTGTAATTAAAAAAAAAATTGTTTTTTTTTTTATATACAGATAGTTAACTATATCACTATAATATCATATACACAATACATGACTATATCACACTAAAATGAGAGAGCAATTTTGTTTTAAATCTGGTATGCCAATACAAATTGTTCACAGATTAGAAATTAGCTGAAACAAACAATTTTTTTTTTTCAAAATGACCAATTTTCGTAAATTTAATACACCCATTAAAAACTTTCATATTTTTTCAAGAAATAACATTACACACAAACAATTCAAATTCCTAATAAATATATTAATAACATACCTTAAACTTCTGAACGCCAATCTTCTCCACACTACACTGTATATCAGGCACAATTTTGTACTGCGTGATGGCTGTACTAAGCTTGTAAATCTCATTTGTTGTGTGGTCTGGTGCGGGGCCTCCATTGCTACAGTTGAACTTTATGCCGAAGTCGTTGTTGATGCCGCCGGGGTTGTGTGACGCTGTGAGGACAATACCACCTGAGGAGAGGAGAAATATGTTTATTAGAATAAAGCATACAAATAGACAGAATCCTACAAATATTATAAATACGAAAAGTGAGGATGTGTGTGTGTGTGTTTGTTACTCTTTCACGCAAATACTACTGAACCGATTACAATTAAATTTGGCAGACATCAAGAGGGTAACTTGGATTACATAGGATATGTTTTATCCCGGAAATCCCAAGGGAACGGGAACTATGCGGGTTTTTCTTTGAAAACGCGCTCGGAGCCGTGGGCGGAAAGCTAGTAAAGCATAAAAATGAAGGTAAATTTTAAATATTCAATACAGAGTTGAGTTAAGCAGAAGAGCTATTAATATAATGATTAGTAATAAATAGTAGTATTTGTTAAATTTTGGCATGTGTATTTCTGCAATCCAAACATTCCTCTGATTTTTAAATCCTTGGTTAAAATTTATCCGTCCAATAAAGTAGGTATTACACGAACATATTAAAATGTCACCTTTAAACTTTCAAATACGGACAATTACAATACATTTTTGAAATGGTAGTTTAATACGTTATTCGATGAATGACTTATTTGAATAACTTATTAGTTATTCATCGATATAAACCAAGGATTGAAAAATTATTTGGCATATGCCTGATTGATACGACTCCATTTCTATGATCTCAAACTACTGATAATAATTATAAAAGTTAAATTTAACGAAAAAGTAGATGGTTGTTATAATTTCAATGCAAATTAAATTGCATATTATATTATTAGAACATAGATAACAAACATTTTCAGTATCACTTTTCAAAGTGGGAATATCAAAACCAAAACCACATCCCATATTTATAAATAAACTAATATTATAAAGCTGAAGAGTTTGTTTGTGTGTTTGAATGTGCTAGTCTCAGGAACTATTGGTCCGATTTGAAAAAATATTTTGGTGTTATATAGCCCATTTATCGAGGAAGGCTATATTATATCATTACGCCAGACCAACAGGAGCGGAACGGCGCGGGTAAAACTGCGAGGGTAGATAATTTATAAATAAAAATTATTCACACACTCAATAGCTTTTCTAGTGACAACCTTGGAATATAAACACATTTGAAATCAATTTTGCCAAGTCATCACAAATCTCATAAAGATATCAGGATTATTAAATACTGATGACTCAATGAGGAAATTCTAGTATGTCATGATTGCTGATAAAAAATATTTTGATTATAAATCACTACATATTATAAAACAAAGTCGCTCACTCTATCCCTATGTCCCTTTGTATGCTTAAATCTTGAAAACTACGCAAACGATTTTATTGCGGTTTTTTTTAATTGATAGAGTGATTCAAGAGGAAGGTTTTAGTATATCATTTATTAGGTTTAAGTCAAAGCGGGCGAAGCCACGAGCAGTAAGCTAGTATCTTATATAATCTAGATTTTATCAGTTTTGCTACTATCAGAAAAAATAATTTTAAATTATTAACTACTAGCTTACCTCCCGCAGCTTCGCCCGCTTTGTCTACATCCAAATAAATTATATACTAAAACCTTCCTCTTGAATAACTCTATCTATTAAAAAAACCGCATTAAAATCCATTGTGTAGTTTTAAAGAAGCATACAAAGGGACATAGGGACGGAGAACGCGACTTTGTTTTATACTATGTAGTGATATTATGATATAATTTTTATTGTATAAGAACTGATTTAACTGTTTAATTTGTAACTAGGGTATGATTTTGGGTTTGTGAGTAGTGTGTGAGTAAATAGAAGTCAATTCTTTTTAATAATTCAGCCCCCGGAACCACAGACACAATAGAAAATCTATCGTGTCGTGGACCAATCGGACCGCTGGGGGCTCGATGGGTTAAGTAAGTACCTGGGCACTAAGTATTTTATCAATTATGATAGATTTGAATCATTAAGTTACTCTTTTTTTTTCTTATTGCAATAACTATTTCATTCAATGCATGACTTACCTAAAGTTTTGTACTTTCTGATTAAATGGGAGACTGCCGGAGTTGACAAGATTCCATTTTGACCAACAAGAAGTTTTGCAACCTAGAATTAAACAATAAATATTATTTTAATTTGAAGGTTTGTATAATAACATTTAACATCTAATGAAACAAAACGCCAAATAAAGTAATCAACAAGTTTTACATATTTAAATATATAAAAAAAACTCACTCCATTGCCAGCAGCGATCTTTATGATCTTATCAACAACTTCTTTGACGAGATATCTTCCATCACCGCCTACAACGAGCGTTGAACCAACTATCGAGTCCTTGTTCGCATCCAAAATACTCTGAATAAAGTTTTCAGTGTAGTTTTCTTGTAAGAAAACTTTAACTTTTTTGCGTAAACCACTTGTACCCGGCTTTTGCCCTTCAAACGGCTTAGTACTTATTGTAACAACACTAGCCATTTTTTCTGAATCAAAGAAAATTCTAGATATTATTTACTATTCAATGTTCTCTCGATGTTATTTCTCTGATAACTGAGTTGTGAGTTCGAGGGTCAAATTCGTACTTCGTGTCCGTGATTTAAAAAACTTCTCACTTCTCAGCTGTTCACACAATGTCAATCAAGGACGTTTGTGTCAATTCGCGTTCCGTTCCGTTTCACGATCAATATTCAACTAAAGAAAATAGTTATTGGATTTTCGTAAAAATTACAATCATTGATAATAATTAATAATGGGAATATGATAAATTATCTAATATCTTTGTAATATGTAGATACGTGTGACGAATCTGTAATAAATATGACTTGTATTTTTTTATCTTTCTGAAATATGTTATACAGTCTAAGTAAACAGTAGAGTTCCAGTGTTAAAAAAAGGAAAAAAAACCGGACCATTTTAAAATACCCGCGCAATTTGAATGATTTGAATTAAGAATAATGACAAATTACTACTTAATTATTTACCTACATTATTTATTTAGAGCAAAACAAATAATACGCGGGAGAAGCGCAGGAGTTGGAATTTGGAAATTCAACAAGTAAATGTACGTATATAATTATAATTTTTGGTGCTTTAGACTTTCCACGATAGGTGGTGTATAATTTCTAAGATAATTTCAACAAAAATGTAGATTTTGTATTTCTTCTTTTGAAGCCGATAATTATTTTTACTTTGTTACTAGTTTTTGGGATAATATTAATACTTTTTATTTCGGGTTTAAACAATAAAATTGTAATTAGAAAGCGTTGAATTTGCCAGTGCCTGATTAAAACATGTGAGCAGAAAGGCGTGACGGTAAATTGTAAGAAATCGTCTGCTCGTTGGTAGGCACCTTAACAAAAATGTACTTTATACCGAATTATAATAGAAAACGATTCATGAAGAAATATTATTCATATTTATTAATCTTTTAGTCCCATTACATCCCTCCTGACCTTGTCTAAATGGGGTAATGCTACTACCTAAACCTATACTATTCATCTTCTTTTTACCTAAGTAATATTATAACCTATCCCAATTTTTGACTTACCGGTTGGCTTGCTTGGTAGTGGCCCTGCCTTCCAATCCAGAGGTTGTGGGTTTGATTCCCACCCGGGGCAAATATTTGTGTGATGAATGTTTAATGTTTGCTCTGTGTCCCCATAGACACTTGTTATGTACCTACATATAAGATTAGAGGATGCATGGGGCCACCCAAGAAGCTGCACCTGTTAGGAATTGCGACATCGCGCACACCTGCGCTTCCAGAGAGTGTTGCGGCAATCATCGCCACCGCGACGCTGCAGCTACCCCGCCGAGGAGGACGAGCACTCTTAGTTCTAACATCGAACGGGAGGGACGTAGGTTAAGTTAGGAGTAATTTATTATGTAATTTTTTTTACAATAAATAATTTAAAGTAAATTTCGGTTTTTTTTGCGCCTTCGCGGGCCGGTCGATATAATTGGCGCAGTCGGTAGGATGATCCTCGAGAGCCGTCTCTCGGAACGCGAAACTACAAGCATCGAGAATTGCCATTCCATCGGAGGGACGACGACGGGGACCAAGAACCTACATCTATTGGCCGCCGCAACGCGAAGGGTATCCGAACATTGATACTGCAAGAAAGGCCGAAATGAAAATCCTGTAAGTACACTAATTCTCTTAGTGACTTGCCATTCCTAGATTTGTAAGTTTTCCTAGATTACCCATTCACGGGAACCGAGGAACTGTAGCGCGTAGGTTTAAAATATTACTTCATCGCGAATTAATTTCGATGCCCCCCGCGAATAATCCGGTAATCGTAAAAGTGTAAATGTTCAGGAAAAATAAAAAACCATTTTTCCTTAATAACTCCATTAAACAACAAGTATCAGAGACTTTTAATATCGCATATGGAAGCTAATTTTTTCAGCTATCTGGTTATTTCAGCAAAATTTAAGTAGTCCCAAGGGCTTCATTATAATTAAGCTGGATGCATTTTACTATACTAGTGTAGGTCAAGCTATGGTCAGTAATGTCACTTACGATATTGTTCGTGTAAATTTATATTTTCGACGGCAACAGTAAAATCTTGTTGCGCTAATATTCGTGTTATTTTTTTTGTATACGAACATTTGTAAAAATCTATTATTAATGTGCCTCTGGAAAACATACAGCATTGTTATGAAGAAGCAATGTATACTCAACCATAGATACGGAATGATTTCTATAGACTACATACAAACTCTAGTTCCAATTTATTCCGCTAGAGGTCGTCGCTGTCACCAGCAAGGTGATGGGGGAACCAAATTCATTTTTCGAATCATAGCGTTGTGTACTCTCGCCATAGGCGGTCGTTTCAATAAGCATTACTAGTGTACAAGTGTTCAAAAGTTTATAGTGCTAGTGTGTGAATAATTTAATAATTTTTCAAAGTCAACCGTTACTGTTCGTAATGAATTCGCCACCTAACGACGACTTCGAGGAGCCTTCTGGGGCCCCGAGGGACTCAGAAGGTCATTGTTCTGCTGCTTCGCCCTCGTCAGCGAGCCGGAGCGACAACAAACGGAAGAAATGTACTTCAAGTTCGAGTGACAGCGACTCGGACCCGGAGGTCGACGTGCCGACGACCAAGAAACAAAAATCGAGTACTGAGGTAACCGCCGATCCTCGGATCGACGTACTATATGCCCAGGTCAGTTTTCTTACAAATTATTTAATGCAGCAACAAAGTGCTCAAAATATAAAAGAGTCTAATAATAATGTTGAAGTACCCGCAACCGAAAATATCGAATTTTTGTCGAATCCATCAACGAGTACAAGCAAATCAATAGATTTAGGAGTTTGTAAAACGGTTTTTGACGAGAAAAAAGTTCTTAAACCCGCGAATGAAAAATTATTACGTCAATTAATCGAGCTTCAACAATTTAATTCGCCAACGTGGCCTCATATTCGCTATTCCAAAGCATTAACGGACATGCTAGCCGCGCCAGGTTTTTGTAGTTTAAAAATTAACGACGAAATGTGTTCTTTAAACAAAGGTAAAGATTTCTTAGCATCAACCGAAGAAATTATGGCCGCGGTTACAAATGCATTATTACAACAAAGGGAATTATTACAATCGGGCTTACAGGAGCTCATTAATTGGGCCCACAATTGTCAATCAGAACTTAATCCAGATAAACTTTTTAAAAAAATTTCTGACGCGTTTGGTACTTCATCTCCGTCATATAAGCTATCGGAACAAACATTACAAATTGTGTGCGGTAAAAGAGCAGAGTGTATCGAAATTAGGAGAAAAAGATTATTAGACGGAATTATGGATAAAAATATTCAAAGCGCGCTTAGGAATATCCCTCGGAGCGAAGAACATTTATTTAATAAGACTAAACTCTTAACGTTTATACAATCGCTAGGCGGCCCTCACTTTTGGTTACTGCCCTCACAATCACAAATTTATAAAAAAACGGAACCACTTAAAAAGAAGTACAAGGATTCGATACCTTCTACTTCCAAGGCTCAATACCGTTCGAATAAAAACGTTACTCGAGATACATTTAAAAATTCGCAAGGTAATTTTAAAAAGACAAATAATTTTAAACAAACGAAAAATAATTCCTTTCGAAACAAAGAAGATAGGAAGTGACTATCCGACACACTTCAGGGGGGGTTGTTTAAAAGCTTTCAAGAGCCGTTGGCAAGCATTGGGCGCGAACAAGTTTATAATTTCGGCAATAACACACTTTCGATTACCCCTGGTAAAAAAACCACCATTAATAATGCCAACAAAGGAAATTATGAAACAATATTCAACAACCCCGTCCCCTGCAATGTCTCAATCAATACAGGAGCTTCTGGATCAAGGTGTACTGAAGATCGTCACCAAAAGAACTCCCAGTTTTATTTCAAAGCTTTTTCTGAGGAAGAAAAGCGACGGCACTATGCGTCCGATATTCGACCTGCGGGAACTGAACAAATTTATAAATGCAAAGCATTTTCGCCTGATTTCGCACTCCACGGTTCCCGAGTTTCTCCAGCCAGGGGACTGGATGGTAAAGCTAGACATCTCGTCAGCCTATTTTCACCTGGCCTGCGCCAAGTCTCACCGGCCTTTTATGAGAATAAGTTACCAGCTCCAACTTTACGAAATGACGTGCCTACCCTTTGGCCTAGCGTCAGCGCCGTACCTTTTCTCTTCAGTAACATGTTGGGTCGCGGAGACCCTGCGTGCAAAAGGTTGTCGAGTTCTAGTGTATCTAGACGACTACCTTCTGGTCAATCAGGACCAGTCCAAGTTATGTCGTCAGGCTGCGGAAGCCGTGCGGCACTTGGAATATCTGGGATGGCAGATAAACTACCAAAAATCGGTTTTGACCCCCACTCAAGACTTGGAATATTTAGGCATACGATGGCAGACTGCAAAAAATGTTATGTCACTACCAGAGAAAAGGAGGGACAAGCTGGACTATGCCATAGCTCAGGTTCTGAAGAAACAACAGGTAAACCTTCGAGAACTACAATGCCTTTTGGGTCAACTGAATTTTGCGAATTTCGTTATCCCGCGGGGCCGATTACATTGTCGCAGAATGCAGATCTTTCTGCGTCGCTTCAACAAGAAGAGATCGCGACAGAAACTGCCAGTCCCAGCCATTGTGGCACAAGAGATGACGTGGTGGCGCGGAGCTACCCGGCACAGCATGCCAATACACAAAAAACCTGCCACCCATTTCCTGGCGACGGATGCTTCGGACTTTGGTTGGGGAGCCCAATTGAATGGGAAGACTATGTCAGGAGTCTGGTCAGTCCGTCAGAGAAGGTGGCATTGCAACAAAAAAGAGCTATACGCCGTAGTAACGGCTATAGAGAACAATGTAGAACTGTTGCGCAATGCACACGTTCTAATTCAGTCAGACAACAGGACACTGATTGCTTATATTCGAAAAGAAGGGGGGACGAAATCGATAGCCTTGTTAACACTAACTTCCAGGTTGTTACAGATAGTGGACCGCTACAAGATAACGGTGAGCGCATATTACCTACCGGGACGGTACAATATAATAGCGGACAGGCTATCACGAGGAAAACGTCCAGCAGAGTGGCATCTATTACCAAGAGCAACAGCGAAAGTGTTCCAGAAGTGGGGACAACCCCAGATCGACCTGTTTGCTACAAGAAAGTCTGCAGTAGTACAGGAATACGTGTCGATAGACTGCAGAGATCTATCAGCAAGTTATATAGACGCCTTCAGCAGGCCATGGAAGTATCAGCTAGCATGGGTATTCCCACCGCCAAGCCTCATACCACGGGTGCTAGCACATCTAAACAGTGCAACGGGAACGTATCTTGTAGTAGTCCCAGAATGGCCGAAGGCGTTTTGGCTCCAGGACCTGAAGGTCAGAGCCCTGGAACACCCGTACCAGATCATGAACCTGCCAGAAGTGCTGATAGATGTAACGACACTGTTACCCCCACCACAAGTGCAGACATTAACCCTGAAAGTTTGGAGGATTGGGGGTGGGGCGAACTAATAAAAGATTGGTCAGAGCAGGAAAAGAACCTGTTAAAGAGAAGCTGGCGAGTTTCCACATTATCAACGTATACGCCAGCCCTCAGAAGATGGCTATCCTGGTGTGTCAATTGTTCAGTAAATCCAAAGTGTCCAAAGCCAGAGGATATCGCCCGTTTTTTAATACATCTTAACGTAAATGAAAAATTATCATACAGCACGATACTGGTCCATAAATCAGCTATTTTAACATTCTGCGGTCCTCATATAGAAAAAGAGTCATTTTCAAATTTTATTATTAAACATACCCTTAAAGCAATTGGCGCCTGTAACCCTAAGGCTGTTAGACCGTTGATTATATGGGATCCGAGAACTGTTCTTGAGTGGCTCTCGTCTAACCCGCTAAAGGATACCCTATTTGATATTTCTCGTAGAGCAGCTACGATATTATTACTAGCTTCAGGACGACGGGTTCATGATCTTACTTTGTTAAATATATCTGATAATAGTTTCTTTGATAATGGTGAAAACATCTACCTAATACCAGCCTTTGGTTCAAAAACAGATACTCATAGTTCTCGTCAATCAGCTTGGAAACTTACGAAACATCCGGATAAAAACATCTGTCCAGTCACTTTTGTACGGCTTTTAATACAAAAGAGTTATTCAAAACGTAGTGAAGCTAATAATTTAAAAAACCTATTCATAACATTCGGTAACAAAACTAAAGCTGCTTCCCGTACAGTGATTGGGAATTGGGTACGCTCTGTACTCAGAGACAGCGGAATAAATGCTTCTCCAGGCAGCTGTAGATCGGCGGTAGCATCATTAGGATGGCTGGAGAATCAGCCTATAGATGAAATATTATCACGAGGAAATTGGAAATCCTCCGATACATTTTTTAAACATTATTGTCGTGAAATTGAGCTATCTAATGAAAATAATCGAAATTTGATTTTTAATACTTTTACATTATCATAGAATATAGATTCCATTAAAATTAAAATGTGTATTTTTGTATTTTAACGTTAATATTTTTATATTGATTGAATATTGATTAAAAGTTAAAGGCTACTTAAAATAGTATATTATTTTAATTTGATCTAAACATAAAATATTGTGCATATTAATTATGTGAAATGATTTAATGATTACATATTGTAAGGAAATATTAAGAATGCTATAATATATTGTTTGAATATTATATATGACTTTTATTTTGTATATTTTATATTCATCATAGCGTTGTGTCTTTTTATTTCACCAGCAGATAACAAACACGTCTTCATAACAATGCTGTATGTTTTCCAGAGGCACATTAATATAACGGTTTTACATTACAATAAAACCGATATTATGTGCCGAAAAGGAAAACATACAGCATTGCAGGAAGTCCTTCCTGGTGAAGACTATGATTCGAAAAATGAATTTGGTTCCCCCATCACCTTGCTGGTGACAGCGACGACCTCTAGCGGAATAAATTGGAACTAGAGTTTGTATGTAGTCTATAGAAATCATTCCGTATCTATGGTTGAGTATACATTGCTTCTTCATAACAATGCTGTATGTTTTCCTTTTCGGCACATAATATCGGTTTTATTGTAATGTAAAACCGTTATATTAGGTTATTCGATTATTTCACAGTAACATACATTTTATTGTTATAACTATTACTGTTTATTCGAATAGTTTACTTAAGTATTTTTTGATGATTATTATAGTATATTTTATGAAATACAGGACATTTTAGTAAATGAAACAACTTTGGATTGTTTCACAAAACACGATAGTTATTATTATCATAAAAAATAGACACTGCACTGAAGACACGACTATTACACATGATTACACAATCATGAAAATTATACTATGGTCCACAGTACATACAGTTAAAAATTTAATCAGAATCCTCATGAGAATCTCACAGAAGGCGAATCCACTGTGACCAGTCAGTACTTGTGTGGTGTGGTGTGTGATGTCTATTTTCCCAACTACCTTGTATGCAGCAGCAGCGCTTGGGAAAAAGAGCTTCGTGACTCCAGCCGTTTCTCCTACATCGTATCTCCTATCCCATTCGCTGATCGTAGCCTGTCTCAAAATACGCTTGACGAATGAAACAGGACACAGATCGTAATCCGGTTTCCTCCTCAACCCCAGAGCGGCCTCCTTGGCTAACTCGTCTGCCCGTTCGTTCCCCTTAAGCCCTGCATGCGCCTTAATCCAAAACAGGGAGACCTCCCGCCTCCGCAATGCAGCTTTTCGGAGGGCCGCCCGTGTTTGCATAGCCAGGGGATGAGGGGAACTCAGGGTAACCGCCTGGAGCGCCAATCTGGAGTCGCTGAGGACACTGACCTTTGCCGCTCTACTCTTGCAGGCTATGTCTACTGCTCTTCTGAGCGCTAGGAGCTCAGCCTGATAGACGGTACAATACGATGGCAACGCAAGCTAAATGGCCTTTGTCTCGGCCTCACCTTTCCATACGGAAAGGGCGGCTCCGACTCGACCCTAAATCTTGCTGCCGTCCGTATAGACCCTGTGGACGTGGCTGTTAACCATGTTGGCATAGGTGTCCTCATCTATCAAGCCGAACCCCAGCTCTACCTGCTCTGCCGGATGTGGGTCGTCAATCGCGGGTGCCATTCGTTCCACCGCCCTGTCCCGTCCCGTGTCAAAACCGCCGGGTGCGACACACCCCTCTTGATCTCATAAAGCCTCGAAGCTTCGAGTATCCTGAGATCAAGAGGGAGAAGACAGTCCGATATGCTCTGCAGATCTTCTGGGCAAAACCCCGTTGAACGGTGTTAAGTCTCTTTTGTACCCCCATCTTTTCCGCTGTGGGTGCCCACGCTGCTGATGCATACTAGATAGTCGGTTCTATAACTGCGATATATAGAGTCTTAACTACTTGGGGGTTAAGCTCCCAACTTACTCTAGCTGCTCTTGCTAATAGCTTTATCTTATAACGGGCGATTGCCTTTTTGCAAACGCTTCTGACTTGGGTGTTGAATGTCAGGCCGCCATCATTAGTAAGGCCCAGTATCTTAATACTTTCGAAATATTGGATGTCCCCATTACAAGCCGTGGCCTGTCAAATTTTAATTTTCGTGTCGAGAACAGGGCACATGTCTTGTGTGGCGCGAATTTTAGTTTATTTCTGACACCCTATTCGTCAATTTTCCTCAATGTGCAGTTTGCCTTCGTCTCTACTTCTAAAGCAGTATCTCCATCAAACACTAGCACAATGTCGTCGGCAAAAGCCTGTCAAAACACATCCATCTCCTCTAACATTCATAGCAGAGGATTCAACAAGAGGTCCCACAGGAGCGGCCCACCTATGGAACCCTGCACGCACCCCTTGTTGGTCTCTCTACTCACTTCCACACCCGCATACCTAACTTTCACACCTCTTCCACTCAGGTAGCTGCTGATCACCCGCCTTACGTTCCCCGGACACCCAACTTTAACCGCACCTGGCTGGCACCTGGCTGGCCACCAGGCGCTGTCGAAGGCTCCTTCTATGTCCAGAGATACCACAACAGAAATCTTCTTCTCCTCGCTCTTATTTCTGATGTGGCTCACTAGTCTATAGAGGGTCCTCGGTGCTCCTCTGTAGCATGAAGTCATACTGATGGTGGCTTATTTTGGGCAGCAGGTAGAACCTGAGTCGGACGACCAGCATCTAATGAAGATGAAGATGAAGGTTTCGATGTGGTCTATTCTGATGCCTGCCTCGTTTATCTATCAAACTTTCATCTCTTTTATTTTTTTCTAAGGCCGTGTAAATCATTTGCTCAGTAATAGAAAGAGTGTTTAAAAAAAATACCTTGCACACTTGCACTCCATAATGAATGTAGCTGGAAATCGATTTCTTAATAAAACCCCGAATAAGCCTGTACTAGCACTTACTTAAATAATGTAGAAAACTATTTACCTGAATAATATCGTAACAATGTTTACTGTCAAATCATATTGATATTATTTTTCGTAAAGATCTAAAACCATGTTATTCGTTTAAAATACATTTTAATGTTATTTTATGGAATATACGCGTAGTTTTTCATATCTTCGTAAATAAAGATAGAAAAATTCTGAAAAAAAATTACATGGTGTATTTTAACTTCTAGATGCCGAAAAACGCATAACATGAAGAACCCCGTAATAGGTCATTACCGGATTATTCGCGGGGGACGTCGATTTTCGAATTTTACAAAATCAAATTGTAAAATTCAAATATAGATATTAGGTTGATAAAAGATTAATAAGTTTAAATATTAATTAATTACGAATTAATTAATTTTCAAATTTTGCGAATTAATTCATTTCATAATTCAGATATATTAATTAGGTAAAGATTATTATTTTTTTATATTAGTTTAACGAAGTTAATAAATTAAATTAAATTTAATATATTTTATATTATAAGTATAGGAAATTAATCTAAAATGTCAGATTTGGATAAAATTTTTAATGCACTTAGGCTTTTGCCAGAATTCGATGGTAATGTTAACGTTTTAACAAGATTTATACATTTAAGTGACCAATTGGCTGAGGAATTTATAGAAAAAGATCCCGGAAATACTTTAAAAACTGCCGCGTTATGTAATGGTATTTTAAATAAAATCACTGGGCCTGCAGCCCGAGTTATTAATGCAAACGGTATACCTACTACTTGGCACGGTATCAAAAGCGTATTAGTTAATAACTTTTCTGACCATAGAGATGAGACCGCCCTTTATAACGATTTAGCCTTATTAACGCAAGGTCGTAGCTCTCCTCAAGAGTTTTACGAAAAATGTCAACATCTTTTTAGTACTATAATGACGTATATAGCATTACATGAAACAGTCGTTACTACTCGTGAGGCAAAAAGGGACCTGTATCAAAAATTAACACTACAGGCTTTCCTACGTGGCCTACGAGATCCGTTAGGCTCACGTATACGTTGCATGCGCCCCGCAACCATTGAAAAAGCATTAGAATACGTGAATGAAGAACAAAGCACTTTATACCTTCAACAACGTAATGAAACTTTTGATAGGAAACCCCACGTACCCTTTAGAATGCCGTACTCGAATGAACCGTTTTATAGACATAATGATTTTAGTGAACCTATCTCTTCTAAACTACAGCCTTTACATTCGTTCAGACCGCAATTTAAGCCACCAAATTTTAATCGAAATTTTAATCAACCACAGGGACCAGCACGTCCTACTCGTACTATGCAAATTTTCCGCGCTGCACCCCCTAACTATAACCCGCAGAGCAATACGTTCAGATTACAGCCTAAACATCCCGCGCAACCGAAACCGCATCCTATGAGTGGCGTTAGCCATTACGTTACAAAGACTTTACCACCGACACCTTTTGCACGCGCTCATGATTGGTCAAAATTTGGTAATCCACCCCCGAGTAATTACTTTAAGACTAGGGAGATGAATCATAATGAATATATAGATAACGAAGAATATTACTGTACCGATTTATATCCTTATGAGGATAACTATTATAATAATGAATATTACTGTACGGAATATGAACCTTATGTACATTGCGAACAGACAGACGCACCTGAAAATTCTGATGAAACGTGTGACGTACGTTCAGAACACGATCAGGATTTTCAGAATCCACCAAAATTAGAAAAACCAAAATAGAATTAAATCTACACACGCAACGTCAGCTTCCTTATATTCAAATTCATAATCCTCCACTTAAATTGTTAATTGATACTGGAGCTAACCAATCTTTTCTTAGCCCTGATGCAGTACAGAGATATTTTCCTGACGTTACTCTTAATTATGACCCCTTTGAAGTAAGTAATGTTCATGCTGTAACTCGTAGTAATTATTCTATAACATTACCTAGTTTTCCTGAATTTAATGACCCTGACGATATTACATTTTTCGTTTATAAATTTCACAATTATTTCGACGGCTTAATAGGTTCAGATTTGTTAGATAAATGGGAAGCATCAATTAATTATAAAACTAAAACTTTAAATACTTGCAATGCTACGAATCGGTTATTAGTATATGACTCACGGAACGCTAATCTTTATGAGGACGTCATACCCGCAGGAAGTAGTAAATTAGTTAGATTACCTATAGATGTTGAGAATGGAGACGCTATTATACCGGAACAAATTATATGTAATTGTCATATTTCTGAATGTTTAACGAAGGCGAAAAGCAATCGCGCTATCGTGGAAATTTCTAATCCAACCCGTAATGACGTAATTTTTTCAATGGATCGACCAGTATGTGCCGAGGTTTATAATAACGAGTGCACGCGCACCAAACGTTCGTCCGACCGTGTGAAACAGGTAATATCTCGCTTGCGTACTGATCACTTAAATAATGAGGAACGTTTAAATTTAGAGTCATTATGTTCACAGTATGCGGATGTATTTTATATAGAAGGAGAAACCTTAACATTTACGAATAAAATTAAGCATTCTATTAGAACTAAGGATGAAATACCGGTTTATACGAAAAGTTATCGCTATCCATTTATTCATAGACAGGAAGTACAGAATCAGATAAGTAAGATGTTAGAACAGGGTATTATTAGACCATCAGATTCAGCATGGAGCTCTCCTATTTGGGTGGTACCTAAAAAGGCAGATGCATCCGGCAAAGTTAAATGGCGTTTAGTTGTTGATTTTAGAAAGTTAAATGAGAAAACTTTGGATGACAAATATCGGATTCCTAATATTACAGATGTCTTACATAAATTGGGTAACTGTCAATACTTCACAACGTTAGATTTAGCAAGTGGGTTTTATCAAGTAGAAATGAACCCAGCTGACATTCCAAAAACCGCTTTTAGTGTAGAACATGGTCATTTTGAATTCTTAAGAATGCCCATGGGTCTAAAGAATAGTCCGTCTACTTTTCAAAGAGTAATGGATAATGTACTGAGAGAATTGCAAAATTCTATTTGTCTAGTCTACCTAGATGATATAATAGTATTTAGCACTTCTTTACAGGAGCATATCGTTAATCTTGGGAAAGTGTTTCAGAAATTGCGTGAATCCAACTTTAAAATACAAATGGATAAATCGGAATTTCTTAAACTCGAAACCGCGTATCTAGGTCACATTATTAGCAAAGATGGGATAAAACCTAACCCAGATAAGATATCTGCCATCCAAAAGTATCCCCTTCCGAAAACTCCAACCGATATTAAACGATTTCTAGGTCTATTAGGTTATTATCGGAAATTCATACCAGATTTCGCTAAAATCACGAAGCCCATGACACAATGCTTAAAAAAGGGTTCAAAGATAACATTTTCTAAAGATTACATTGAATGTTTCGATAGGTGTAAAACATTATTAATGAACGATCCAATTCTCCAGTATCCTGATTTCAATAAAGAATTTATTCTTACGACTGATGCGTCGAATTTAGCCATCGGTGCTGTACTCTCGCAAGGCCCCGTTGGTTCCGATAAACCAATTGCGTACGCTTCACGTACACTTAATAGTAGCGAAATTAATTATAGTACGATTGAGAAGGAATTATTAGCAATTGTCTGGGCAACGAAATATTTCCGTCCTTACCTTTTTGGCCGCAAGTTTAAAATTATAACTGATCATAGGCCCCTTCAATGGGTCATGAATTTAAAGGAACCTAATTCCCGTCTCACACGTTGGAGGCTCAAACTTAGCGAATACGATTACACCGTAATTTATAAGCAGGGAAAGCAAAATTGTAACGCCGATGCTTTATCGCGTATTCAAATTAACAATGAGGAAACAGATTCTTTAGCGGTTAATCCAACAGAAACAACACCTTCGTTAATAAGAAGAAGTTCAGATACAATTACTGTTAATTCAAATTCAAGTACAATTACTGCACATTCGAAATCAAGTACTCTTACAGCAAATTCCGACACCGTCACAGTTCATACTGACGCGGAGAACCCAATTCTAGATATACCTATAACAGATCACCCGTTGAATAAATTTAAGAGACAGATAGTTATTACTTTAATAGATAGAGTACCGAGTAAGCCTATAATTTCAAAACCTTTTGAAAATCATACTAAGATAGATATTAATGTTAACAAAGCGAATATTGATAGCGAAATAGTTTCACTAATTAAAAAATATGTAGATCCTAAGATAAAAACTGCAATTCTAGTTCATCCCCCTGATGCTATGTGTACTATAGTTCCAATAATACAGAGTAATTTTAAAAGTTCATGTATGGATTTAGTTCTTACAAAATTAGAATTGCAAAATGTCAAAGATTACTTTAAGCAACAGGAAATAATACGAAATTATCATGAAGGCAAAACTAACCATCGCGGAATTAACGAAACTCATTTATCTTTATCTAGGAAATACTTTTGGCCTAAAATGAAGGAAGCAGTAACTAAATATATTAATGAGTGTAGCATATGTGGTCAAGGGAAATATGATAGAATTCCAGTAAATCCAAAATTTCGAATCGTAGTTCCTCCTACAAAACCTTTTGAAATAGTACATCTCGATTTACTTAGTATTGATTCTCAGAAATATCTCACTATAATAGATGCATTCTCTAAGTATGCTCAAGCATATTGTTTAAAGGACGCAACCGCAATAAGCGTAGTTCAGGCTCTTTTGACGTTTGGTACACATCATGGCTTACCTATGACTGTCGTAACGGATCGAGGTCCTGAGTTCACGAACCAAATATTCAGTGAATTTGTAAGGCTTCATAGAATAAATCACCATAAGTTATTAGCTCATGCACCTAACGAAAATGGTATGGTAGAACGGCTTCACTCAACTTTATTAGAACACATACGTTTACTAAAACTTGAACGACGTGGTGAATTAATCATTAACTTAATGCCGTATGCTGTTCTTGCCTATAATAGTTCGATCCACAGTTTTACGAAGTGCAGGCCTCTTGACATTATAACCGGTCATTTAGATCCCCGCGATCCTGTAGATATCGATCTATCAGAAAATGTCTTACAGCAATATATGCAAGAACATCGCGATAGTATGCACAAAGTATTCAAAATTATTAATGAATCGTCTTTGGAACGCCGTACTCAAATTACAGAAAACATTAATAGGAACCGCGAACCCGAAATACAGTATTATCCAGATCAACAAATTTTTGTAAGAAATCCTAGGGCTAGTCGACAAAAGACCGCACCGCGTTTTACGCACGATACTGTACTGGCTGATTTACCTATTCATATCTATACTAAGAAGAAATATGGCGCTGTTGCTAAATCTAGGCTTAAGAGGGTACCTAAATTGTTACAGAATCCTTCCTCTGATCCTGTGCCAGATTCAAGCAGAAGATCCCACCCTGACTAGCTTGGATGACGGACCTGGTATATTACCATTTAATATTGGAACTGCTAGAATTGTCACTCATTATCATTCATTTTTGCAAATTATTAATTTAAAGGATATTCGTGATAGTATAACCATAGTAAAGGATCAATTAAATTCATTAACGCCTAATTTGCACGATAAATTATTTTCGCTTTATAATTCACATATTGAACACTTGCATTATAAGATTATTAAATTGTCAAATCAGTTGGAAACTTTTGAACCCAATCGCATAAAGAGAGGTCTCATAGATGGTTTAGGTTCTGTTATAAAAAGTATTTCTGGTAATCTAGACTATACAGATGCAATTAAATATGATACCGCAATTAAATTATTACAAAATAATGAGAATAAATTGGTCACAGAAATGAATAATCATATAAGCCTCAGTAAAGATTGGATAGAACAACAATCTGATATTTTAAACAACTTAATTAAAAATCAGGAAAAAATTGAAATAGCTATAAATGATTTAAAGGCCAATAATTTAAACGTTACTCTATACATAGATTTAATTCAACGTGTAGCGATTTTATCAGATAATATAGATGATATATCTGAAGAATTACATAGATTAGAAAATTTATTAGGTTTTATTCGTGCGAAAAGTACGCATCATCTTATGTTCAATTCAAATTCTCTAAAAGAAATGCTAAATAAATTACACAAATTTTATGGCAAAGAGCAAATCCCTCAAGTTAATTATAGAGAATATTTTGATTTAGTTAAACTAGGCTATTATTATAGTAATAGGAATATAGTTATAGTTTTTATGTTCCCGGTTGTCCTTCCTGCTACCTTTGAATTATTTAAATTATCCATAGTTCCTAATAAAGATAGTAAAGTCCTAATTCCACCCTATCCTTTTGTGGCAATTCACAACGAGGATTTTATGTACATGGAGGCAGAATGCCCGAAGTCTGGCCTAGGGTATCTATGTGAGGACAAGCTGAACCATCATCGATCCAAAAATGACTGCGTGTATCACCTTATTACCACGCAACGAGTCGTCGCATCTTGTCTCTTCACGCCTGTGGAGCTCGGAGCGCCCGCACTAGAAAAATTAGACGACGCCCACTACGTCATCAGTTTCCCCAAGCCATCAAAAATCCACTTATCATGCTCGCAAGATCAATATGACGTCATTAAAGGAAGCTACTTAGCCACAATACCCAAAAACTGCATTCTTCAAACGGAGGCTTTCAAGATAGTCAATCGAGAAGACCATATCAAAGGACAGATAATGAAAATTGCAAACCTGCCAGATTCCAGCCAATATAATACAGATGAAGAAGTTCTGAAGTTAAATTCGATAAATTTGGATAAATTACACGCTAGTAACAGAGCTATATCAATGGAAATGCCTATCAGTACTAACAACGGATACGAGATTCTCTATATGCAGCCTTCCATAATACCGATATATGTTATATTAATAACGAGTGCAGTTGCCCTAGTGACATGGTACGTCGTACGGAGACTGCGTACATCAAAGCCTATTACTACGAGTGTTCATGGTAATCAAAAAGAAGAAATAGAACATCAATCGGCGGAGGGTGAAATTTCAGCGATATTAACGAGCCTTGCCCGCCAATAATCGCTGAACTTCAGGAGGGAGGTGTTATGTACCTACATATAAGATTAGAGGATGCATGGGGCCACCCAAGAAGCTGCACCTGTTAGGAATTGCGACATCGCGCACACCTGCGCTTCCAGAGAGTGTTGCGGCAATCATCGCCACCGCGACGCTGCAGCTACCCCGCCGAGGAGGACGAGCACTCTTAGTTCTAACATCGAACGGGAGGGACGTAGGTTAAGTTAGGAGTAATTTATTATGTAATTTTTTTTACAATAAATAATTTAAAGTAAATTTCGGTTTTTTTTGCGCCTTCGCGGGCCGGTCGATATAATTCACTCAATTCACAGAAATAATAATAATAATGTCCTGAAATAATAATTTGGAATCTGGAAGGCCAATAATTAGTTGGGATGTCCAATAAAGCACTTCAGCTTAGGTATGTTTAATTATAATGATAGCAAATGTATAAATAAATATTAATCGCATGGTTTAGTGATTGCACCAAGGCGAGGTTCAAGTTATTTATTACATTGTAATTATTAAGGTAAACGCAGGTATTAACGACCCCTCTAAGGCAATTTCAAAATCAACCATATTTTTTAAGTATACTGGTTCTTCTAAAGATTTATAATTTCATTTTATATGCTAGTGTTATGTATAAAAAATGTATTAATTGAAGCAAATACATTCTAATAAAGGATTATCTTGTAAAAAATAATTTACAATGTGACTTAGTCGATTGTTGCTATTACCGACCCATAAAAACGGCTGTGAAGCTATTAACGATTTTTATGCAGCTATTCCCGATCGTATGTGAGAGGAAGCCTTTTTCCAGCAATGGAATGTATAGAAGCTAGTGATGATGATGATTACCGATCTTAATAAAATTTAAAATTTAAAATTTAATCTTAATAATTTTTTAATTAATCAACATAATACTATTAATATATGTACATATATTAAATTAAGGATTTCAAACTCTAGGATATTTCGTTATGCTATTTGATTGATTGCTTCGGCGAGTTGTGTTTCACTGAATACTTTTCGCCGCTTTCGTGGCTCCATATTTCTGGAAAAAATATATCTAATTATATGTTTTATGTTAATTTAACCTAAAAAAAATATAATTTTTAATAGGCACCTATTATGTCATAAAAGTAATAAAAATATATTTGCACGCTCAATTAGGAGCGGAATGTTTAAGGATCAATATTATCTGTATATACAAACATCTTTATTCTACATTCTGCAAATAAAGCAATTTGAATTTGAATTTGTAGATGAGAAACTAAACAATCTATATTCGATCGGTAATAGCTTCCTATAGTTGCTATTGCCGACCCACATGGGTCGGTATTAAAGTATGTAAGTATAAACCTAAATTGTATTACCGACCCATAAAAAAATGGTTATTTTAATTCATTTGACCATCAGACTATAAAATAGATTATAATTGATTAATGTCATACAAAATATGAACAAATGCATATTGTTTAAACAAAAAAAAAACAATGATTTACTACTGTCACTATTCGATAGGGATCCTCGAAAATATCATAACTTTGTATAAATTGACAACGCTAAAAGACACAACACTAGACAAAAAAGTTTAGTCGCTAATAGATTTTTATGAAGACTCATAGCTTAGATTTAAACTGGTCCATAAAACCACTTGTGTTAGTGTGATATAATAACATAAAAGAAAATAAAACAAAAAGTTACGTTGCTGCCATTGCCGACTTACGGGTCGTTGATACCTGCCACGACTTAAACTGGTGAAGCTAACACCGTCCCATTTTAATTTTAAGTTTTATCGTTTCAAATTATTTTTTATTAATAAAATGTTGTAAGAAATGAAAAGTTGACACTTAAATGCATTGACATTTAGTAATATAAATTAAAGTATAGATGTCATTTATTTGTAAATGTCTTAAAAAGATACTCACAGTACTTACCCGAAGGAACAACGGAACAGTACGATACGTCCTGCTTCCACGCTACCCCGCAGCAACTTACGCATTTTAACTCTTTTTTGCTCAGTTACTCACTCTAACGTTAAAGTATACGATGCTCAATTAATACATTCGTGTATAACTTTGCCTACCTATAGCTAGAATAGTTCTGGAAACGTTTAAATTTCGAATTACTTTTATAAGTCGGTAATACCTTCAGATTTTCGATGGGTCGTTGATAGCTGCGTTTACCCTAATATTATAATTCCTAGATATTATTATTAAAAATTATTATGAACGGCAATTAATATTTACGCGTTTTTATTTTACGTTATTATTTCATTCATTTAGGATGTGCAGGATGTGCCGTATTTGCCTTATACGTTGCGCAATAATTATATTCTATGCGTATACGCAGGTTTATTCGTTGAGTCGCGAGTCGATATAATTTAATTTTCATGAGTATTTCAGGGTGAACACAAAAATAATATTAAACTGGTTAAGTAAGTACGTGTTGCAATACATGCAGTGAAGGGTTCCGTCTCAAAAAAGGGCCACTTTTGATCCTATTATTTCAGTAGGCGAACAATTTATACAATGACTTCGCATGTCGATTGTCGAGGGGAAAATTATTATGTTTCACTTTTCACTTATCATGTAGGTATGGGAGGTGCCTAAAATATATATTCTCGATGGTTTCTTCGTATTTATTATTATTTTATTTTGTTAACTTGTCAAATATATTGTAATATGGAATTTGTAAGGGAAGGCACTGCCTTCTGAGACCTAGTTCAGAAGGCAGAGCATTATTATAATGTTATATTTCAAGTTGCTAATAAATTTTATTTTTTTATTTATTTATTAAAGATTGATAAGTGTGGGCCACACGTCTTATCAACTGTGTGGCAAATATAGCTTGATATATCTTATTAATATAGATGGTGATATGGACATAATATCTAAGCCTAGTATAGACGGACATGACGAAAGTTTAGTAAATTTTGTTACGGAGCCCTAAAAAGGCCCAGAGGCGGGAGTGACCAGGGGTAAAAAAGAGCCTATTAAGTTTTAGTTGTTTACAATCTACATTGACGTTATCATGCTTGGACCATTAAATAAAATATATTCATGATGTAAATGTATTCATAGTGCCGGCTCGGAGTAGGCAATATTTCGGTACCAGTCTCTATGCGCCTTGCGTTAGTGTTACATGTGTTTAAAATTATAATATTTTAGTGTTTTATGTTGACCTCTAAGTAAGTAAATATCTTTATAATAAAACGAAATTGAAGATTTTCTTTTAAAGTTAAAAAGCTATTGCAGTTGTTCGCGTGTGTTCTGAGCAAATGATCTTAATTAAGCAATTATTTTGTGATAAACAATGATAGGTTTTATAATTACCATCTGATTATGTTAAGTGTATAACCGGAAATTCAAACTTGATTAAGTTATGTGTTTATCTAAATGAAATGTTGTTTTTCTAACTATGATTAATTATAAAAAAAAAATTGGTAAAAATGTATTTAAAAATTCTGAGAGGATTAGTAGGTAGGTATATTATTTAATAGATAAAACGAAGATAAGACAAAAAAAATAAGTGGTTTATATATAATATTATAAAACTAGCTTTCGCCTTTCCGCCAGCAGCTTCACGCGCGTAGTCAAAGAAAAACCTGCAGTTTCCGTTCCCGTGGGATTTCCGAGATAAAGCCTATCTTATGTCTTTTGAGTTTAGGCGGACAGTTTATACATACAGACACGCAGACAAAAATTCTAAAGCCTATATTTTTGGCTACGATATCTATTGAAGATCACGCCCAGTATTATTCAAAAAAAATATTCAATGTACCTACCGTTTTGACTTTCCTACGATTTTATTATATGTATATTGTATAAATAACATAGTAGGTTTACACAAAAATGTAGTTCAACAACTTTGTTGCATCTCGAATCACAACGCGGCCCTCTGCAAGATTATATCCGGTCATACCTACATAAATTATTATTGTTGATATTGATCTTACTCTTGACTCCTACGTCTATTAATACAAAACTAGTTTAAATTAGGTAATTTTAAACGAGAAAGCCAATTAGGTAGGTTCTAAAATACCTATGTGGTGACTGGTGTTATGTAAAAGAATACGTCGGTATAAATCTATACTAATATTATAAAGCTGAAGAGTTTGTTCGTTTGAACGCGCTAATCTCAGGAACTACTGGTCCGATTTGAAAATTATTTCGGTGTTAGATAGCCCATTTATCGAGGAAGGCTATCCATACTAATATTATAAATGCGAAAGTAAATCTGTCTGTCTGTCTGTTACTCAATCACGCCTTAACTACTGACCCAATTTGCATGAAATTTGGTATAGAGATATTTTGATACCCCAGAAAGGACATAGGATAAGTTTTATCCCGGAAATCCCACGGGAACGGGAACTATGCGGGTTTTTCTTTGACTGCGCGGGCGATGCCGCGGGTGGAAATCTAGTAGGCTATACGTATAATATCATCACGCTAAGACCAACAGGAACGGAGCAATGTGGGTGAAACCGAGCGGAACAGCTAGTCCTACTAAAATAAACTTATTAAACAGTAAACTACTGCATTGTCACCGATCCTGGATAATATAAAAAACCTAGGTAATAAATATGTGTCCGCTAAAGAAGTCAGTTACTTACATGCAAACATACTGGTGATTTGGTGAAGCTAATAGGTATTCTGAGCGTATTAAAAAGACAATCAATCATCAATCAATCATCATCAGCCCAGATACGTTCCCACTGCTGGGACACGGGCCTCCTATGAGGGTACAGGCCATAATCCACCACGCTGGCCAAGTGCGTGTTGGCGGATGACACATGTCGTCAAACTTTTTAATTCTTCGACATGTCGGTTTCCTCACGATGTTTTCCTTCACCGTTCGAGCAGTGGTGATGTTACAACATGCGCAGATAAATTGAAAAATCAATTTAATTCCTGCGCGCTCGCCTGGTCTCGAACCCCGGTCCGAGGTCTCACCACTGAGCCACCACTGCTCCAAAAAAGACAATACTAAACAAAAATATATGAAAACAATAATTGCTTTAAATTTACCTAATGCTATTCTACAGTCTACTTTATGTTAGCAGTTAGGCAATGTAAGGGAGTTCATTGACCTGCATTACGAAGCCCGACTTACAAAATCTTGCGTGTTTAAAATCGGCCTTAAATGACTTACATATTATAATGACAAAACAGTAGAGAAATTGTCTGAGAAAACCTCATTTACTTACTGGTTACGTAACATTAAGTATGTTTATTTAAAATAGTGTATTTACAAGTCAAGAACAATATTGGCATATTGATTTGTAAATAATGTCATCTTATATATAAATGGTAGGTATAACATTATAATATTAATATGTAAGTAGGTACTAGCGGTCCGCCCCGGATTCGACCGTGGTACATGTTTACGTTTTCTCTACATAAGAACCATCCTCGTACTTCAAGGAATATAATAAAAAAATGATTATCGAAATCGGTTCAGCCGTTCTCAAGTTATGCGCTTACCAACACATTTTGGGATTCATTTTTATTAGAGATGCGCCGAATAGTGGTTTCACCGAATAACCGAATACCGAATACTATTCGGTTAAAACCTTACCGAACCGAATATTCGGCCGAATTATTCGGTTCAATGTTTTGTGATGCGTAAACCGGTTCTAACGGGTCGCAAGTAGCTGCTGGCTCGGTGGCGAGCGAGCCTACCTCACCGCCCGCCACCCGCGCAGTGACGGATTAACCCTTAATCAAATTAAGCAATTGCTTAGGGCATCAGGCCTGAGGGGGCACCAGAAAAAGCACAAAAAAAAATCCGTCCTCAGGGCATCACGTCGTGGAAAAATATACAAAGAAACATCAGACAAATTCTCATTCTTGAATAAAATACCCGATGCCGATAAAATTATGTGTCCCGATCAAACTGCAGAATACAGTCAGCACAGTACAAATCTAGTAAACACATATCCAGAAGACCTTAAGGGTAGGCTCCCTAAATTTTATGTGAATTTGCATTAATATTCTGAAACAGGCACACATACAATCAAAATGGAACTTTAGTTTAAGATTTACTAGGTTTCCGCCCGCGGCTTCGCCCGCGCAGTCAAAGAAAAACCCGCATAGTTCCCGTTCCCGTGGGATTTCCTGGATTGCGTCATTTTCCCGGGATAAAAAGTAGCCTATGTCCTTTCTTAGGTATCAAAATATCTCCATACCAAATTTCATGAAAATTGGTTCAGTAGTTTAGGCGTGATTGAGTAACAGACAGACAGACAGAGTTACTTTCCCATTTATAATATGTATTAGTATGGATTGGGTCTTTTTCTTTCGATGTACAAGACAGTTACGTAATTGTAACATTTTCGCTCGATTCATTTATTATTCAAAAATCATGCCTTTTTTAAGGATTATTACATTTTTTTAAAGATTTACTTGGACTTTATGTCTAAAATAAATGTTAACAGTAAGAAAATAGAGTTTACTATGGAATCCCAAGATATTTTTTCTCTAGATCAATTATTACTTAAGTTATAAACGAAATAAGAATTGAGACTTACTTTTCGAGCTCGAACGCGATCAAAGAGCGCATGCGATATTCAGCTTTATTACGGCTGTGTTAGCGTCTAGACAGTACCGTAACCGGTCTCTCAGTGCCAGAAATTATGTTAGGGAGCCTCCTCTTAAAACCGAATTAATAACAGAAATTCAACAGTTTCATTCATATGTCATATAAAATAAGTTCCAGACCCAGTGATTCGGCTCGCACAAGTTTACATCAAACTCACGGACAATTGTATAAAATAATACCTACATGATGATAAGATTGAATCAGCTTTCCCTAATGTGGAAACAGCCCTGCGTATATTTTTATCGCATATGATTACAAATTGCTCAGCGGAACGTTCTTTTTCAAAATTAAAAATATTAAAAAATGAAAAAAGAACAAAGATGATACAATAATATTAATAATTTCGGCTCGATAATTTATCGATATTGTACATAGAGTCCGATATGTTAAAAACGTTAGACGTTAATACTATCTTGCGTGAATTCAATGCTCGGAAAAGCCGCAAGGCGCATTTCAATAAATAAATAAATTATGCTTTGGTTTTTATTATTGTCGCACCTACTCCACTTATAAAATACGTTACATCTCATCATCTTATTTTACAAAAAACTAATGTTTTTAGGCGGTAAAGGTTTAAAGACCGATTCTAGTCGACATACGGATAGGGGGGCCCACAGGCATGAATTGCTTAGGGCATCTAGTAGTCTTAATCCGTCACTGCACCCGCGTATATCGCCCGCGCACTCCGTGCCATCTCAGTTGTGTTGAAACATCGCACGAATACGTTACAAATTAAAACAAAAGAATATTAAAATTTTTATATTGTTTAAAAGTTTTATATTTTTACTTTAAGTTAGTGTTTACAATATGAGCGGACGTAAAAGATCGCGAGCTTGGGACTTTTTTTATGAAATGCAAGATGACAAAACAAAAGTTATAGTCCGGTCTATTTACACATTCAAGTTTACATAAATTCCCATAAAGCTGAATATTGGCATAGTTGTTCAAAACATCATTATAAAGAAAATCTCAAAAGTCCTCATCGTTCCGAGGTGTGCTAAAAATTTGGCACGGGGTCAAAGGTCAAAAAAATGAGTTTTTTGCGATTTTTAGCGAAACGGTGAGTTTTTTCGCAAAATTACCCCAGTACAAAATTGTAGATCACAAAATTCTCTACAAAAAATATATCAATAATTTTTTTCCTAAAAGCCACCATTTTGGAGATATAACGTTCCGAAAAGTTGGATCAGTCGTAATCCCTCTATTTTGCACACGTTTCCACGCCACCTATGAGGTAGTGTACAAAGCGCGTTTTTTTTAACGTGGTTTCCCCAGTAGGCCTATTCCACGGGTCTGCTGAGATTTTATATGTTTTAAAACTATTGCAAAATAATATTATATATTATAGTGGGCAAAAACAACGGCGGTGTAATTAAATAAAGTACTTAAAATAAAAAGTTAGTCGTCTGATTCATAACTGTCCAAGATTTCTGTTTCTTCTTCTTCTTGATCTTCTTCTCCTTCTTCTTCCTGTTCATCCTCTTGTTCTTCTTCTTCTTCTTGTTCTATTTCACACGTAAACTGCCCCAATAGCGATTCCTGATCGGTATCAAACGAATCTTCAAGAGTTGGTGACTCAACATTCGAGCATGATCGGCCTTGACAGTGTGTGCATGCCAGGGAACAAAACAGTCCAACTTTTCTGCAACCACATTTTGCACTACACCCTTTCTTGCAGTTGCAAAATATTGTGTTGAGAAGTTTCTCAGGTGCTGGTGGAAGTAAAGTTTGAACTGGCTCTAGTGTATTGTCGATCAACTTCCAACCCCAGTCTTTAGGGTCCAGCTGATTGCCAAGCCACACTTGAACTTGGTAATATACCCGAAACAGATGTTGATGAGCAGCTACTGAGGTTGGAGGAAGAGAAGCTAAGTTGACTTGTTTTTTATTACGCGTATTTTTCACGAAAGATGTGTATCGCAACTTATCTAAGCAAGTGGTTTTTTTGGGGGCTCCGTACATAGCAAGAAGAAATTGAACTCCGTTGGTGATAACATGTTGTTGAGTTGAATTACCATATATATATGTGGCGTACGTGTGCAAAATAGAGGGATTACGACTGATCCAACTTTTCGGAACGTTATATCTCCAAAATGGTGGCTTTTAGGAAAAAAATTATTGATATATTTTTTGTAGAGAATTTTGTGATCTACAATTTTGTACTGGGGTAATTTTGCGAAAAAACTCACCGTTTCGCTAAAAATCGCAAAAAACTCATTTTTTTGACCTTTGACCCCGTGCCAAATTTTTAGCACACCTCGGAACGATGAGGACTTTTGAGATTTTCTTTATAATGATGTTTTGAACAACTATGCCAATATTCAGCTTTATGGGAATTTATGTAACCTTCCTCCTGATTTTAGGCTTAAATAGACCGGACTATTACCTAAGTGTAATTTGTGTGATTGTGTTATTTCTCGAGTAGGGCGCAGTGCCAGTGAATGTTGACTATAGTTTAAAAAAATAATGTCATTCTATTGGGACTAAAAGCATTGTCTTCAGACTTCAGGATTTAAAGTACATATAATAAATATTAAATAATGACTAAGTGCTAATAATAAACATGATTAAATTATGTTGATGTAAATTTACAAAATAAACGTTGATTTGAAATGTAATGATTGTTTTATTTTATATACCTTAGGTTCAACACATTCTTCATAGGATTTCTTTGACTTGTGTATAGTATGACATAAATCATTCATAATATGAAGTTATTTATTTAGTTCTATAGCCAAGAAAGTAGAAATACTGATACCGAATATATTCGGCACCAAAACCGAATAATTCGGCCGAATACGAATAGTGAAAAAGATGCCGAATATGCCGAATACCGAATATGTATTCGGTATTCGGCGCATCCCTAATTTTTATATTATACTAGCGGTGCACCCCGGCTTCGCCCGAGGAACATGTTTACGTTTTCTCTACATAAGATACATCCTCGTACTTCAAGGAATATAATAAAAAAAGAATTATCGAAATCGGTTCAGCCGTTCTCGAGTTATGCGCTTACCAACACATTTTGCGATTCATTTTTATATATAAGACTAGCGGTCCGACCCGGCTTCGCCCGTGGTACATATTTACGTTTTTTCTACATAAGAACCATCCTCGTACTTCAAGGAATATAATAAAAAAAGAATTATCGAAATCGGTTCAGCCGTTCTCGAGTTATGCGCTTACCAACACATTTTGCGATTCATTTTTATATATAAGAAGACTAGCGGTCCGCCCCGGCTTCGCCCGTGGTACATGTTTACGTTTTCTCCACATAAGATCCATCCTCGTACTTCAAGAAATATAATAAAAAAAGAATTATCGAAATCGGTTCAGCCGTTCTCGAGTTATGCGCTTACCAACACATTTTGGGATTCATTTTTATATAATATAAGATTATACAATACGATCATATGTGTACTTTACAAAATATTATACGAAAACCTACCGACTACACAGAGCTCTACATAACGTAAATATGTACCTAATATGTAGTAATATATGTATAATTATTATAATTAATTAAGAAAAACCGGCCTAACACATTATTTAACTAGGTTTAGTAATAAAAACAAGTCGTGAGAACGACCAGTAATAACAAGATTTTATCAGCCCTGGAAAGATTTTGATGACTTGAAATGGGTACATATTCTTATACTTAGTACATACTAGCTTCCACCCGCGACTCCGTCGGCGCGGAAAAATTAAGAAAAATTACGATTTATTTTTTTTCTACGTATTTTTCCGGGATAAAAATTAGGTATCCTATTTTATGCCCAGGATAATAAGGTATAATTATACCAAGTTTCATCGAAATCGAACCGTTAGTTTTCACGTGATGCCTGAACATTGTAGACAGACAGACAGACAGACAAAAATTTTTTTAATCACATATTTGGGCTTGGAATCGATCCAGTAACACTCCCTGCTATTTATTTTTTCAATATTTTCAATGTACAGAATTGACCCTTCTACAGATTTATTATATGTATAGATTCCTGCTAGGATTACAATAATATTATGTACTTACGTAAATAAATCGTCAATAATACTGTATTTAATTTATATACTTACCTTTTTTTTATTTTAAAATGAGATATAAATTACATTGCGATGACGTACTTACAAAGTTACTTCGTATTTGATACGTGGGAAAATGCTCAAAAAAATGTTGAAATACGTAATTTAAGTATATATGTAAAACTAGGTTTCCGCCCGCGGCTTCGCCCGCGCAGTCAAAGGAAAACCCGCGTAGTTCCCGTTCCCGTGGGATTTTCTGTATTGCGTCATTTTCCCGGGATAATAAGTAGCCTATGTCCATTGTCCTTTCTCGGCTATCACAATATCTCCATACCCATGATAATTGGTTCAGTAGTTTCGGCGTGATTAGTAACAGACAGACAGACAGAGTTACTTTCGCATTTATAATATTAGTAACTATGGATAGACAGTAATTATAATATTCAGAAAAATTTTAAAATAAACATTATTATTATTCTCATGATACAAATAGAACTAGATTGCCTTGGACTTGGACCAAGATTGACTAAGATCATGATCAGAATTAATTTGACTGGTTTTATAAGCTCGTATTTTCTTCACATTTATTCACATTTTCACATTTTAATTTTTAACCTTAATTTACATTTATACGATTGATGGTTTATCTTATAATAATCAATCTTATTTATCAAACAATTAAATTATGATAAGGATAAATTATTCTGATACCCTGTACCCATTTCACAGCTTTCAGATTCCATCCATATTTGTACCTAACTTAAAATTTTAAACGAAATCTGTTATAATTTTTGGTAGAGTGGTTTATATATACCATCGCCACAGACTAATAATAATACCTATACGCCATCGCGGAGTTATCTCAATATTTGTGAGTAAAAAATTAATTTATAGATTATCCTCCTGGGGCCTGCGGTCATATATATATTACATAAACAATAAAAAAATATTTCAACGCCATCTTTTGCGTATATGCGCGAATAATACCTCAAATCTATGTAGTGGTATGTCATCCACTATATTAAACGGATTTTGGTTTTATAAGTGACAGTGATTTGAAGTATTCTCATTTCGAAGTTGACGGTGGCTGTGCGACGGCAAACACGTGGTCAGTAATCTTATATTTCTAGTGGAACCATTCGTATATTGCAGTATATCTTTGTATATCTAATGATAATAGATATTATTTCTGCAACTGCAATAGTTATTTTGTAAGATAAATCTAAAACTTGTGAAAAATATTAATGTTTTCTTTTATGTCATACTGGTAAGACATTTGGTCTCAATTCTTGCCAAATTGGTATTGGTTACTAGAGTCCCATGTATTACCTATATGACATTCTTTAGTTTATGTTACAGATTTTATTATAATTTCCAAGGATTATAAGATACTGAGATCTACCAACACCTGGATGAGTCAAATATTGACCTATATGATGGACCTATGGAGTTTCTTGCCGGTTCTTCTCCATAGATACTGCTTTCCGAATCGGTGGTAAATGTTAATACTGTTGTGACGATTCAAAATTGCTTTTAGAAGAAGTCTAATTGAATAAATAAATGTTTGAGATGAAGATAATACCCCAAATGATACCGATGAAGCCGCCCAAATACCAGAACATGATTCTTCTTCCATTCGTCCAATGAGTATGAGTCATTTCAGAACAGAATCGTCACTATGTATGTCATCTTCAGTTGTTGGCAGACCATCTCGGGGACGCACATGACGTGGACCAAGCTTATGGGGAGGCTGACCGAGAGGATGGATTAGAAATAAGACCTAGGGGTGGACGTGACAATATAAATACACCACTACGCCGGTGCAAAATACATGAACTGGTCGTTTCTCACCCTTAAAAATACCTATCTATGAACCAAGGTACAAAAAATAGACACAGAACAATGGATAGAATAATAACTATTTAGATTCAAGTTTAAAAATATATAATAACTAAAAAAACATGTAGTTTTTCTTCATTTTCATAAACTTATTACACTTGGAACTGGGACCCCCTGTAATATATACATGACATAAAGAAAATCCAAGTTTTCCACGAAAGATTTTTTTTACAATTTTTTTGAATATTTATAATTGCATTAGAACAGATACAGCTAATTTTTATTACAAAAGAAAGAGAAAAAAATCCTGGGTCTCAGGAGGTTATTATAATTATGTATCATTTAGTTTTCGTAGCGCACGCGAAATAAGTATATCTCATTTTTTTTTAATAATTTTAGTTTGCCTTCATGATATTTATAAACAACTAGCTTTCCGCCCGCGGTTTCACCCGCGTTTTGAATGAAAAACCCGCATAGTTCCCGTTCCCGTGTGATTTCCAGGATTGCGTCATTTTCCCGGGATAAAAAGTAGCCTATGTCCTTTCTCGGGTATCAAAATATCTCCATACCAAATTTCATGAAAATTGGTTCAGTAGTTTAGGCGTGATTGAGTGACAGACAGACAGAGTTACTTTCGCATTTATAATATTAGTATGGATTTTTCAAAGCGGTCAATGAGGCGGGCGATTAGATTTTTTTAGTTCATCATTATATTTGTTTGGATAGAATTTATACGATTTCTTCCACTCAACGAAAAGATAACTAAAATTCACGAAAAATAAAGTAGTTTTATATATGTACGTAGTTTATATCTGTCAACTGTGTTTTATACCTACCTACCTTATAAAACGACCTATATGGTAGGACCAAGGTACATACCTACAATATGATTTCGTGACTATTAGATATAAATTTCTATTATAAAATTTTATTATACTACCTACCTATATATGCATTTTTATACTATTGTTACCTATCGTTTGGTAAATTAGTTTATTAATTATAAAATATTGTTTCAGATATAGATAAGAGCGTTTCATCATGTCAGTCTGCAGTAACATATGTTATTACTTCCGACTGTTCCTGGATAGTGTGATAGACTTTATATTTTCATTATATTGGGAATGTAAAAAGAAAACAATACCAGATTTGAGTGAAGAACATGCTATATTAGCGAACAGTGCAGTAACGCTAGCGAGGAAGATAAAAAATAAAGAATTGAAATCTGAAGATTTGGTGAAAGCAGTTATAGAACGAATTCAATTGGTATGTACCTACTCAATTATAATAAATAAATACAGATCCGTTATATAGAACAGAAGATAGCTGTTACTTATGCTTTAATTTTATGAAAGTAAAACCTCAATAATCTCAGTTCTTACAATTTCTATTACTGTGCCGTGTGCGTAAGTTATCGTTTCTTAAAAAACGTCAAAACAAGACCAAAAAACTCAAACAATCTCTATCAAGTAGACCATAGAGCGTTTACAACAACCACTGTGCGGCTTTCACTCACGGATATTAAATTTCTTTGGAATAGACTTAAAATGTATTTTGTAATTCAATATTTTTTACTATCACTAGTTAGCCGTTCTAAAACTACAAGTTAGTAAACAGAGTTTGATCATAAAATCAAAAGTAAAAATAAATTAGTTACGAGTAATCTAAATGTTAGGGCCCTACTAGAAACCTCAGGGCCCTATCGTAAACAAATTAGATTATTACTATATACTCATTAGCAAACGTTCTATAATCATAAATGTATACTCTACAATGATTTCTATCTACTAGTACTAGTTACTGTAATATTAATAGCAGTAATAGTTATTGTAGGCGCAATCAGTCACTATGTTGATGTTGTTTTAATAATCAATTGCATTACAACATAATGGGTCCTAGTCATGGCAGCGTTGGCCCAGCAAATGCTCGTCAATGTTTTCCGCCATTACGGTGATTATGAATAAACATCTACAAGGACGGCCGATCATAGACATTTAGGCCCTCTACACTATCGTGATTGCCTCTGCTCGCCCAACACTGCCCATTGTGAAGAGGGCCCATTAAGATGAATTTATATCAAAAAGTAAAACCGGCTATTCACCTACCTGCAGCAGGAGCAATATTGGAATTGGCTCAATCAATGTGACGTGTATAAGTAAGCAGGGGCAATTTAAGGACAACTGAAATTGCTCCGTCCGCCGTGCAACCGAGATTGTTCTAATATTGCCCCTGCGGCAGGTACGTGAGTAGCCGGCAAAGAATAACAATTAAAGAGGGTACTAATACTATTTAAATATTGGTTACGCAGGTAAATCCTATAATAAATGCGATAACAGCAGAAAGGTATGAAGCTGCGCTAGAGGAAGCAAGAGAGGTAGACCGGCAGATCGCCGCTGGCCTCTCGGAGGAGATGGCCAAGAAACCTTTCCTTGGTAAGATTATTATTTTCCTATTATGCTTTTGAGAATTATTAAGATTAGAAAATTAATCGTATTCGTAAATTTTAATCGTAAAATAATCGTTTTTGATCCTAATAGGGCACCATTATTTTGCCATGAACTACACATAACTTAATAGTTACTACGTTATATGAACTTTATACGTAGTAACTATTTAGTAACCCGAGTTTTTGCTTTACCTTTGAATTTTGAAATCTAATTTTATAGCATTCAAATGCTTTATAAATGAGAATTTTGGATGATTTGGATAGAAATAAAACCAAAAGAGTATAAATAATTCGATTGCTCTGGCGGGATCACGGGTCATGCGTCGCCCCAGAAAGGCAAAGACGCGGGTTCGATTCCCCCGTGGGCCGTGATCAATGTTTTTTTTTATTCATATGGCCTTATTAAAGTCGGCCTAATCCAATTTTATATCTTTCATCAGTAACAAAAACACTTTTATTATTATTTACAAAAGGTGTACCATTCACAACAAAAGAGAGTCAAGCCATGAAAGGCATGCCTATCACGCTGGGTCTGTGGTCACGGCGGAATGATATTGCCACAGAAGATAGTGATGGGATCCTGGTATTGAAGGAGGCTGGGGCCATACCTGTGGCTACTAGCAATCTACCTGAACTACTTATATGGTTAGTCTAAAGGAAATTGGTAGAATAACTTTTACTTGTATTGACATGTTTTACAACTTGTAGGTAATATTGACATGATTTTAAAATAGCAGCTATGGAGTTTCTTGCCGGTTCTTCTCCATAGATACTGCTTTCCAAATCAGTGGTAAATGTTAAAAATTGTTATGACGATTCGAAAGTGATTTATAAGAAGTCTAATTGAATAAATAGTTTGAGTTTGAGTTTGTAGTGTGGAATTGAAAATTCCGTCATTTATCGAATGCTAAATTTTTCTTGAGAAAATAATTTTATGTCATGTTTAAGTTGAGACATCCTGTTTTCCATATATTTATTTTTCATGCTTAGTAAGGACTTAAATAAAAAGCCTTACCTCTTCCTTAAACCTTTAACTAAACAGCGCCATTTAGCGTTCATTAACATACATAATTCCTCTCCAGGCAAGAAACCCGTAACCCAGTGTACGGTATGACCAAAAACCCGCAGCACACAGGGCGAAGCCCCGGGGGCTCCAGTGGCGCGGAGGCCTCTCTCACTGCGTCTTACGCTACACCGATTAGTCTTTGTAAGTTGTTTATAAATAAAAATATTTGTTTATTTAACTACTTAACTTAAATTCCGTAACGAAAAAACCTCACGCTCCCCCACTCCGACGGGCGGAGGTGTGGCTTGAAGGCACTTGAAGCTTTACCGCAAAGAGTAAAGTAATATAAGGGGAACTTTACCGCGGCAATTCCCGAGTGCCACACGTCACATAATATATTATTTAAAAAATGCAGTTTAAAAAATTACGTGTATGATTTCAATTTTCAATGTAGAGTATAGTATTATGTTTTGGTTTTACTTTTTTATTTTTTTACAATCCTGCCTTAAATCTGGGCCTCTGGCTTATGAGTCCATACCTGCGTCTAAAGATATTTGTTTTTGTTTTTTTTTTATGGTATAGGACAGCAAACGGGCAGACGCGTCGCCTGGTGTTAAGCGATACACGCCGCCCATAAGCATCCACTCCACTGGGAAGTGGATGTGTTGCTATCCTCAAAGGGATTTTGAAGGAGTTAGGTAGAAGGGACGAGGATGGGAGGGAATGAGGATGGGAGGGAATGAGGATAGGGAAGGAGAGGATGTTACCAATTAAATTATACGTACTTACCGTATTTTTATTTGTTCAGGTTCTGACATAGGCGGGTCTACTCGTATGCCAGCCATGTATTGTGGTATATTTGGACACCACCCTACCGCTGGTGTTACTAGCTCTAAAGGTAAGATATTTTATTAAATACTAGCTTACCGCCCGCGGCGTCGCCCGCTTTGACTAAAACCTAATATATGTGTACTAAAATCTTCCTCTTGAATCACTCTATCTATTAAAAAAAAACCGCATAAAAATCCATTGCGTAGTTTTAAAGATTTAAGCATACATAGGGACATAGGGACAGGGAAAGCGACTTTGTTTTTTACTATGTAGGTATTAGTAGTGTGGTAGTAGTATGTAGTGATGATATCGTAAATATTTTTTTTCAAATCAATGTTGTCATTTTCGTAATAATTTTCGTCATAATCCTCATAATAATTTGTTACATCTTTTTCTGGACAAATATTTTTAGGGATTAAATTTTTTATAAAAAAAAAGCTCTATGTGGAACTACTCTGTGCTTCGTGTATTTATGACTACCTTCATTGCGAATATTAACTGATTGCGAAGTGTGTTTTATTTTTTCTATAGAAAATACAATGAGCTCATAATGAAGCCCATATTATGTAGACCGTACTATAGGCACAGAATAATAACTAGAAGCAAATTACTTTAAACAATAAATTAAATTAATTTGGAGATTGTCTAACAAAATAAAATACAAAAAACTGCTGTAAGTTTTTGTTTCATATTCAATAACAATAAGTGTACGTCAAGTGCAAATTTTTAAGACATAATTATTGACGACGACGATTCTGTTACTTATTGTTATTATTTCATGTTTGTAGTAGTTATACACATTATATTTTACTAGCTTTCCGCCCGCGGCTTTGGCCTTCGCCTGCTTTGTCTAAAGCCTACTAAATTATATACTAAAACCTTCCTCTTGAATAAATCTATCTGTTAAAAAAAGAGCGTGTGTGTCGAGCACTGACGCGTCGGAAGTGAAACTTCTTTAGGCGCATAGATACCTAAGGCGACGATTTTGGTATCAACGTGACACGTATGTGCTTGAAAATCACGCTCTTTTTATTTTAGAAATAAAAAAGAGCGTGATTGAGCATCTCTGAAAATTTATTTAATTATTAAACTGCTTCATAAACAGGAATCCTCTTCCGCGAAACGCATTCAGACGACACAATGTTCTGTCTCGGCTTTGTCACAAAGCATGCAGAAGATTTGGCTCCACTTACTAAGGTTATAGCGGGGAATAGGGCACATGAGCTGAAGCTGGATGCCGATGTGGATGTTCAGGTAAGCATACAAACATACTTACAGACAGTAGAAATATGAAGTTATAAAAACATAAACGAAAACGCGCCAAAATTTGACAAAAATTGTCGTAACTTAAACTATGGTTTAAACAAGCGTTTTTCGTCGTATAAAAAGATAATTAATTGCTTGGAAATAAAAAAAAGATAATAATTTTAAACAGTCCAGTGTCTTTTTTTCTCACATGTTTTTGTTATTTTTCACAGAAATTAAAGTTTTACTACTTGGAGTCTAGTAATGATGGCCTAATGAGCCCAATGAGGCCTGAAATGAAGGACGTTATGAACAGGTATTTAGTAATAAGAAATTTTATTAAATTAAAGTTATATTAAAAGCAATATTAATTAAACTCGATAATTAATAATGATTTTAATACAACTAACATAAGCATTATTGATTAAACTCGATTAAAAAAACTAGATATTTTTTTCTTTATTTTCGCTCCATTCGATACAAAAATCGCTCTACTCTTTAATCTATGGTCTATATTCGTAAGCAGCTGCAGCGTTTCTCAAACTACTAAAAATTCTAAAATGTTATTTTTACAATTTTTTTTATTATTGTTAGCCTTTCTCGAACTGTCAAAGTTAAAAAGATCTTTTTGTAAATTAATTTTTTACCATAAATTGTATATTTACAGAGTAACCAAAAACATAAAAGAGAAACTAAATATAGAAGTACTTCCATACCGCCATGAGGGTTTCAACCACATGTACAGATTGTGGAGTTATTGGATGGACAAGGAGCCGGAGAATTATTTCACATTAGCAAGTAATAGCGATAAAGAGCCTAGCGGTTTTATTGAATTAGCGAAAAAGGTACAAAAAGTCTTAAACTGAAATAAAAAATAATGTACACAGTAGTTAGGTACATAGGTACTCATAAGTTGGATCTCAATAATTAGTATTTTTAAATGTACATATTGCTTTTATTAGAATCGGATTGCTTTTTCCAAACCGATCTAGGAAAATCAGTTATAATAAAAAAAAGACGTGTGTCACTCGGGGACACGGTGTGTTGCGCTATTGCACGCTATGCCTTCAAGCCACACCTCCGCCCGTCGGAGTGGGGAGCGTGAGGTTTTTTCGTTACGGTATTTCTCGATTCGGTCCCCGCGCTCAAGGCCCGCGATAGAAGCTATGCAATAGCTCAAAATTTAGATAATTTTTCTATGAATCAATTTTTTTTTTTACTTTTTATTAAATTACCTAGACGCAAATTGGTGTCGTCGTTTGAAAGTTATGCGTGCTCAAACATTTCGACGATTAATTTTTGCTATTTATACAGCTAATTATTTAATAACTAATATTATTCTCCTTTTCAGATGATAGGGATGAGCAAACACTGTCTATTCTTAATACTTCGTTTCATAGAATTAAGATACTTACCTCTACCGAATAGCAAATGGGCGGAAGAGATCACGCAAAACATGAAAGATGACTTAGCTGTAAGTATAGTTTTATAAGTGGAAAAAAATATGTAAAACCACAAATATACAGGCCAGGGGCTAGTTATTTTTTATTTTACTAATAGCTACTTAGTTAAATTTAATTTTTTCGGTTAACGATTACGATTACGTTACGATTTATAACGATTTTTGAAATGTTCTTTCTAAAATGATGAGTGATATTCTTTTTTCATATCAAATGCGTCATCTGGTTCAATCTGCTATTTGATTGAATGACTATAGCGTGTTCATTGAATGATGACATTTAATTGAATGGCTAAGAGACAACAAGACAAGCTTTTGACGTGACAACGTCAATAAATTGGTTTGCCGGGTGACACTTTAAGAAACTGCGTTACGCTCCGCTCACGTTATGCGCTCACAATGAGAGCGAGTGAGAGGCACGCGTCCCTTCCACTCGGGCATGGTTAGCCCGCCTAAGAACGAGAGAGACAGACATAAAAAGTCGTTGTCACGTAAAACTTTCGCCCGTATACCGACTTTACAGGCAACCAATTTTTTATTTGACAAGCTTGTTTAATGTAACGATTTCAAACTTACCATGATTAAGATACAGTACTTACCAATTTCTTTACAACCTAAATTTATAACATCAACAAGTTAACTACAGTACTTAGATCTTTTACTTACTATACCATTTTTAATAATACTTTTATTTATTTTCTAGAAAAAATTAGGCGACAATGGAGTCCTACTATTACCAAGTGCACCACAAGCGACTCCCTATCACTACTCGTGTTTCTTGAGACCTTTTAACTTCGGCTTCTTTGGCATTGTTAATGTACTGAAGTGTCCTGCTACTCAGGTAAATCCTACTACATAATAAGTATTATAAATGTGAAAGTTTGTGGGGATGGATGTATGTGTGTGTATTATGTTTGTTACTCTTTCACGCAAATACTACTCAACCGATATCAATGAAATTTAGCACATATATAGACGGTAACTTGGATTTACACATAGGATAGGTTTCATCCCGTAAATCCCACGGGAACGGGAACTATGCGGGTTTTTCTTTAGAAACGCGGGAGAGACCGCAGGCGGAAATTTAGGAATTTAATAATTATTAATCTATACTAATATTATAAAGAGGAAAGATTTGATTGTTTGAATTGGATAGGCTCCGAAACTACTGGCCCGATTAAAAAAAAAGAGCGAGTGTGTCGAGCACACGTGTCAGAAGTGAAACTTCTTTGGCAAGATTCAATGATACCAAAATCATCGCCTTACTCCATGACGTGACGGTACGACGCATAAAGGTTATGACGAGATCTTGAAATTTTGCTCTCAACGCGTCAAGAGAAGTTTCACTTCAATAAAATAATGAAGTCATTATTTAACATTATTAATGTTATCCTTACTTATAAAAATTTAAAACTTTTTACTCTTGCAATCAAAAAGCAGTGTACTAAATAAACTTTTATTTTCGTATAGGTATTAAACTAATCTTATCTCATGAATAATATTATGCAAATGAATGATAACAATGAATAGCAATTTTTTACACGGTCGCGTGATCTTGAACTCTGAGTTCACAATGAATGCATACGTTGATTGTGATATATTTTAAAGTAGTTAATTTCTCCAAAAAAATACTGTGTTGTTCACGTAACTAATAACGCAAAGTACCTTTTTCTTATAAGTCATTTCTTATAAACAAGCTAGCTGTCCATATACGGATTTGCCCGTGTAGTTAAAGGAAACTTGCATAGTTGCATGCGCGTGGGTCCTCGTGGAATATCCAGGATAAAACATCTCCAACTATATTTTTACCAAATTTGATCCAATTCGGTTCAGTGGTTTTGTCATCCAGGAGAGACAAACAGACAGAGTTATTTTCGTGTTTAACTAGTAACTAGGAATTAGTCGAAATTTCTTAAAAAAATGCTGGAAAAAACTGCTGGAAGTAAAAAAAATCCAAATTTATAGTTTTTTGCAAAAAGTAAAAATGACAAATATTAGTGAAGGTACATAACCTGTTTTTTTTATTTCAGGTACCAATAGGCACGAACAGCAGTGGTCTTCCACTTGGTCTCCAAGTGCTTTCCACGCGATACAACGACGCTCTCTGCATTGCGGTTGCTAAATATTTAGAGAAAGAATTCGGCGGTGCTATTATGCCTTGTAATGTTAAATAGTGTAAATAGAAAAGTTTGTTATTAATTGTTTTTTATCCATTTTTATCTTATTTTTATATTAAGAATAAGTTTTAATAAAAATACTGAAAGTGATGTTTGTTTATTTTTAGCTCATAAGTTTTAATGAAATTAAAAATCTTCACAAAATCTGCAGCAGAATGGTGGTGAAAAAAGTACCACGTCTTTTTTTGTACAATACTAAATGGATGCACTTTTTTTAAAGTATAGTTCCTTTATTTTATTGTTACTTGTTATATTATCTATACTAGTCGGTAGTCCTATCGAGACAATGGAAAACAATTTACTAGATTCAGACCAATACATTTTTAGACCTGCATTCAAACTAGAATCAATAAAAATCCAGTTAACAAACTTATGGTAGGTAGGTACTCAGGTTCAGGAAAGTATTCAATTCTGGGGACTTTTAATAATATAAATTTAGCGAAGATTACTCGTCACTCGTCAGCGACTCATACTTACTTTTCGTTTCTCTTATTTCTATCATAACTTACTTTTTGTATTTAAGTACCTATTTAAAAAAATTAGACTCAGTTAGGTTGAGGCCACCAGGATCCCCCAGCCCGATCCCCCAGGGGATCCTAGTGAACTCATCGGTTCACCAGAATCCCCTCATAATAAAATGAAGTAAAGATGTTATCACACTGCTTAAAAATATTTTATTTAACAATATCTAAAAAATGACCTACGCTTATGTCGCTGCTTATTAATTCCATTTGTGTTTCTTGTATAAACTTATCAGTGGCTATTTACGTATTTTTTTTGGTTGCCTTCGCTTTTGTTCAGAATCTCTTTTTAATGCATTCAATAACTGTAGAATGTTAGGGCGTTTTCGACCAATCATTTTTAATAAACCCGAGTTCCAACTTTCGCAACAATTATTATTGGTGCGATGTCTTTCGCTGAAAACTGACATCATTTTTCTGGTATCGTCATTTTTGAGCCAGTATTTCATATAATTTACTAACTTCAGCATGTTTGGATAATCTTTACTCATACTTAATATGTTTTTTAAAATATAGTTCCACCCTTCAGTCATATATTCCGTAGGTAACAATGGCATAGCACCGCACAACATAACCACTCTACTAGTAAATTTGTTTTTAAGTAAATTGTTGCGAAAGTTGGAACTCGGGTTTATTAAAAATGATTGGTCGAAAACGCCCTAACATTCTACAGTTATTGAATGCATTAAAAAGAGATTCTAAACAAAAGCGAAGGCAACCAAAAAAAATACGTAAATAGCCACTGATAAGTTTATACAAGAAACACAAATGGAATTAATAAGCAGCGACTTATGCGTAGGTCATTTTTTAGATATTGTTAAATAAAATATTTTTAAGCAGTGTGATAACATCTTTAATTACTTCATTTTATTATGAGGGGATTCTGATGAACCGATGAGTTCACTAGGATCCCCTGGGGGATCGGGCTGGGGGATCCTGGTGGCCTCAATCCTCAGTTATTTGTCTTTAAATTATTGTTTACTAATTAAGGTTTCTGTAACAAGTAACTGGAAACAGCAAATCTGATGCTTCACGATTGATATAATATTATAATTTATCTTAGGTAGTCATTACAAAAAAAATGCTTAATGCATGTTAATGCAGATATAACGAACTAAACACCATTTTAAACATTAGAAACACTGGTTCAACCACAGGTTCAACCATAGACATTTGTTTTGCTGACGTAACATGTATCTATTAAAATCTTTAATATCTTATCTTTATATAATCTGTACCCGTGATCGGTCAACATAAAATGACATAAAACTTCAAAAGTCAAAACATACATCAAAAGTTCCAAAAGTTCTATTCGTCATTATTTTACTTAATTTAAAGTTGAATATTTTTTAAACAACTTGCTTCATACCTGCACAAGTGTTATGAAACATTAGAAAATAAGTTAGTTTCAGTTTAATATCAGTGTAGAACTTTTCCACAGAAATAGTTTTAAATTATAAAATTAATATGCGCGTATGAGTAACAGTTGAACTTTGTTTCCTTTGCGTGTTTATAGCTACTGCTTGCCGCTGAAGTATTTTCATTTATTTACAATTTGTTTTCTATGTAAAATGGCGACGGATAAGACGATAAACCGACATAAGCCGGGCACTGAGGTAGTTCAGTCAACTCTATTGCTTGTAAAAAATAATTTCATTTTTAATTTATACATGCATTAATTTGTGAGTTTCATGACCTACATTCTTTTGTATGTTTAATTATGTGTAAATACCTACTGTATTAGTACATTTATTGTTATTTTTCACTTTAACTTTGGCCTTTTCTATTCAAAGTGCTAATTTGCTAACATTGCTTCAAGTGAATAACAGGTCCAGCATGATACTCAACTTATGCATATAATCCATACTTAATATTATAAATGCGAAAGTAACTCTGTCTGTCTGTTACTCAATCACAACTTAACTACTGAACCAATTTGCATGAAATTTGGTATAGATATATTTTGATACCCGTGAAAGGACATAGGCTACTTTTTACCCCGGGAAATAGGATAGGTTTTATCCCGGAAATCCCACGGGAACGGGAACTATGTGGGTTTTTTTTACTGCGCGGGCGAAGCTGCGGGTGGAAAGCTAGTTACATATAATTTGAGTATCTATAAATATTTAAAACCTTTCAGCGTTGCAAGAATAAAGCCAGTAAGATATTTAAGGGAATAGCCATAAACATGTTGAAGCAGATGTTTTTCTTGTTCCGGTATTATCTGGAGATGTTTATAGACTTCCTCTTCTCTCTTTACTGGGATGGACATAGAAGGACCATTCCAGCATTGGACAAGAAACATACTTTACTCAAAGAGAGTGCTGTGTCTTTAGCGGCGAAAATCAGGTATAAGGAATTGAAATCTAGGGATCTGGTTGCAATATGCATTGAAAGAATCAAATTGGTGAGTTCAATTTTAATCTACACTAATATTATAAAGAGGAAAACTTTGTTTGTTTGTTTCATTGTAATGAATAGGCTCAATTTCATCAAAATCGGTCCAGTAGTTTATACTGGACCGATTTTGATGAAATTTGGCACAGACAATCTTTAGACCCTGAAAAAGAACATAGGCTTTTTATTGCGAAATGTGTACCACGGGCGAAGCCGGGGCGGACCGCTAGTAAAATATATGTATAAGGTTTATTTTCCTCCTTTCTCTTTATCTTTGATAGATTATAATCAGTGATAAAGGTAATTAATTAATTGAGTATTACCTAATATTATAAAATGATATATTTTTTATCAAAGTCATCTTCATGTTTTTTTAAGTAAGTATGACATATCAATGACAAACCTAAAATTACTATCGACTTGCTCTGTCTTTGCATGTTAGCATGTCTGTTATATTAAGCTTACATTACACTTTCTGCATAAATCACTAAAAATACCTATATCAATGTCTGTTAAAAATCTATATCAAAGTACATAAGGACACTTAGCGGAAAGCGATTTTGTTTTGATATATGAAGATGTTATTTGTATTTTAAAAAACACCAAGGCATTCAAATTTTATATCTTGCATTTAATGAATTGTTACATTCTGTTAAAATAAAGATTTGTTAGCGTTATATACGTAGTATATTATTATTAGTCTGTGGCGTTATGTATGAATCCATACTATTATTTATTAATATTATAAATGCGAAAGTAACTCTGTCTGTCTGTCTGTTACTCAATCACGCCTAAACTACTGAATCAATTTTCATAAAATTTGGTATGGAGATATTTTGATACCCGAGAAAGGACATAGGCTACTTTTTATCCCGGGGAAATGACGCAATCCCGGAAATCCCACGGAAACGGGAACTATGCGGGTTTTTCTTTACCTGCGCGGGTGAAGCCGCGGGCGGAAACCTAGTTTTTAATAATTAACTTGTGTGTATGACTTTCACAGGTGAATCCATATTTAAATGCTGTGACTGATGAAAGGTTTGAGGATGCCTTAAAAGATGCGGAAGAAGTTGACAGAATGATTGAAAAGGGCTTATCAGAGGAAGAATTTAAAAAGAAACCATTTTTGGGTAAACATGTTTATTTATTTTAAAATTTAATCTGGATCCTCATCATTTGTTTACATAGATATCACACAAAATAGTTATTTATACTTAAGAAATTTAATCTATATGACTTATGAGCAAAGGAGATTGCCCAAGTGACTATGGCACTTGGTATCGCAATCAAACTTATTGTGTCAAGATGAAATATAGCTCAATTTGAAGCTTGATGTTAGTACTTTTAGAAACGATTAAAGTTTTTATGTAAATAAGCCGCAGTTCACGACAATAAAAATAAAACAAAAGTTTTATTCAACGCTTCAAAAAAATACTTTATCGAGTTTAAACTAACGATGAACGTTAAGTTTTACATTTATTACATAGGTAATATTTTAATTTACAAGATAAATGTGAAAAGTAAATCGTAATAAACATTATTTCAAAATAAATAACGCCGAACAATGCGTCGAACACATTCATTCAACTATGACATATGACGCAGGACGCTTGCAAGAGAGATAGATATATGTGTCAAAACAAAAACTTTTACTTTTATTTCTATTTATTCGGTATAATTACGACTTAATAGTGATAAATATGATCATTATAAATACAAATAGGAATTAACAATATCACGAACACGTGACACAACTAGTATTTTACCGATTCCATACGTGGTCATACATGTTTCAAAAGAATAACTTTTACTATTATTTCAATTTATCCGGTATAATTAAGACTTAATATTGATACATATGACCATTATAAATACAAATAGGAATTAACAATATCACGAATACGTGGCACAACTAAAATTTTACCGATACCACCCGTGGTCATTCTCCTTTATCTTTGAAATAAAAATGGATTATTTCACATTTACACTCTTCTTACACATATAATTAGAAAATCTATAAAAACTTTGCAATATATTTTTTTAAACACCATTTTTTACTTTTTTTTAATCATTTCACTTTTTTTTTTAAGGCGTACCATTCACGGCTAAAGAGAGTCACGCGGTATTAGGCATGTTGCACACTCTCGGTATAGAAGCTCGCCGCGGCGTGCGCGTGGATTATGACGCCGAGTGTGTGCGCTTGTTGAGAGAGGCTGGAGCGATACCAGTTGCTGTTACTAACGTGCCGGAGATTAATAAGTGGTAAGTATTTGTGCTTTTTAAGATAATGAGTTTTCATTGTAATAAAAAACATATTGAATTTTTTGAGTTACAAAGTTTTTTGAAAGTGAATAGGTGTAAACTGTAATCTGAACATTATTATTTATTTTCTCAGATTTTTATAAAAAAATTGTGATTGTTAATTTTTTTTTTGTTTTGTAACTTGTTACTTATAAGAGAAACAGCATTAATGGCCTAATAAAATTTTATTTTTAACATCAGAGTAAAACAGTATTGCCATATGTATAAGTTTAAGAGTTATAAGTTTCAGATTAAAGTATCTCGACTATAATGGTATTATAGTAGAGCCATTTTAATAGGCAACATTTGACAGGTCAACAAAATTCAACAACGTAACCTAGTTGCCTGATGAATTTTAAAATTGACATGTGTTTCAAGTTCGATTGACAAATGTTTCAAGTCCGTATCGATTAATTCACTTTAATCGATGTTTTTAAGCAGGTTACCTCTCTTCGAAGATAAAAATGATAGACGTCAAATGTTGCCTATTAAATTGGCTCGACTATATGCTTAGCTTTGAGAGTTACAACTTCGAGATGACAGTAATAACTCCCCCTCAGGCAAGAGACCCGCAACATGGTGTTCGGTCAGACCAACAACCCGTACCACTGCGGGCGCACGGTGGGCGGCTCCAGCGGCGGCGAGGCTGCGCTGTGCGCGGCGCTCGCCAGCCCCATCGCGCTCTGTGAGTACTGTGCATCCGGCTTTATGATAAAGATTTATATATTTGATGGTTGTTAAATCATCTCAATAGATGGCGCGCGGTGTGTCCCTTAAAACACATAAAACTGAAAGAATAGAATAAATGCGATTGCTCTGGCGGGTCACGTGTGGCTGAGTTGGTTAGGCATCCGCCCCGGAATGGCGCGAAGGATGCGGGTTCGAGTCCCGCCTCGTGATCGAATTTTTTCTATTCTTTATAAATTTATATTTATAAAGCATTTGAATGCCATAAAAACCAAAAATATAAATTCATTTATGGTTTAGTGCGAGAGTGTAGAGATGGTGTTATTAAAAGCTTTTTGGAAAAATTTATGATAAAAAAAGACGTGTGGCACTCGGGGACTGCCCCAGTAAAGCTATTGTATGCTATAACATTCAAGCCACACCTCCGCCCGTCGGAGTGGGGAGCGTGAGGTTTTTTCGTTACGGAATTGCTGGATTCGGTCCCCGCGCTCAAGGCCCGCGATAGAAACTATGCAATAGCTTAAAAATATGGAAAACTAGCTTTCCACCCGCGGCTTCGCCCGCGCAGTCAAAGAAAAACCCGCACATGTCCCGTTCCCGTGGGATTTCCGGGATAAAACCTATCCTATGTCCCGGGGTAAAAAGTAGCCTATGTCCTTTCTCGGGTATAAAAAAATTCTCTATATCAAATTTCATGCAAATTGCTTCAGTAGTTAAGGCGTGATTGAGTAACAGACAGACAGACAGAGTTACTTTTGCATTTATAATATTAGTATGGATTAATCATTGTGTAATAGGTTTTATACGTCTTGTGAGCTATATTACTTAAACTTAGTTGCGCACCGCAATTTCACCCGCGTGGCTCCGCTTCTGTTGGTCGTAGCGTGATGATAGCCTTCCTCGATAAATGGGCTATCCAACGTTGAAAGAATATTTCAAATCGGACCAGTAGTTCTTGAGATTAGCGCGTTCAAACAAACAAACTCTTCAGCTTTATAATATTAGTATAGATAATTATTGATGACGTCTATATCCTCCAAGCTTATAATATTTTTTGTAATTTCGTAAGCCAATGCCTCAGCCCCCGGAATCACAGACACAATAGAAAATCTATTGTGTCTATTCCCGATCGGTCCGCTCGGTGGTCAATGGGTTTTAATTGCGAAAAAAAGTGCGTATTTGTAGCGCTCTATAATATCACTGACATAATAAATATAAGCAAAGAAGTGGACTTAGATGCGATCCCTGGGGAACACTAGATGTGACTGTGAAATATGAAAACTGGAAAACTTTAACAACAATTTCCTGTTGTCTTTTATTTAAGTAAGATGCAACCCATTGTAAAATAGGGCCCATTATCACCATATTTATGTAATTTATTGCGAAAAATCGGATTGATTTACCTTGTCAAATGCGTCGCTGAAGTCAGGACAGATTTTATTGTCACAATTTTTTATGTAATTTTGTTCATCTTCCCGTGTATTTCAACAGGTTCTGATATCGGTGGATCAACAAGAATGCCGGCTTTCTTCTGTGGCCTGTATGGAATCAACCCTACAGCGGGACACACAAGCCTAAAAGGTAATTATTTAAATTATTTTTTGAATAAAATTTTGTATGTAACTTTATTCAAAAAATAATTAAAGTATATTATTATTATTTAAGGGTATAATAGTTTTTCAAGACACTGTTTTTATTGTAATAACTAGCTTTCATATGCGCGGATGTCGGTCTTCGTGTGGATGGTTTATTTCTCCATTTTGAGTAACTCTGACAATGACATCTTATAAATATGTATTGGATCCAAATACGGCTAGGCCTAAATAATACGCAACGTGTGTTCGCGGTTCTATAGAACAACGTCTATGGATAAAACTGAAAAATTAAGATTAATTTTTTTTCTACGTATTTTTCCCGGATTAAAAAGTATCCTATTTTACACCCAGGATAATAAGGTATAATTATACTAAGTTTCATCGAAATCGAACCGTAAGTTTTCACGAGATGTCTTCACATACAGACAGACAGACAGACAAAAATTTTTTTAATCACATATTTGGGTTTGGTATCGATCCAGTAACACCCCCTGCTATTTATTTTTTTAATATTTTCAATGTACAGAATTGACCCTTCTACAGATTTATTATATGTATAGATAATATTATTACAGTTGTTGATTGTCGCACATTGATTTTGTTACAGCAATAAAGTGCTAAATATAGCTGATTTGGGCACCGTTTTCAGTCTAAAGCGCATTTTTTAATACAATGCCATTATTTTCATTTCTAGGATCGGTTCTACGCAACGGCACAGATCCAACAATAGCATCCATCGGTTTCGCCAGCAAGCACCTGGTGGACCTGGTGCCTCTCACCAAGATCGTGGCTGCGGATAAGGCGGGGCTGCTGCAGCTGGACCGACAGGTGGATCTCAAGGTGAGCAGGGGAAGGTGGAATTGCGTTTTTTGTAATACCATGAAAGAAAAAAAATATATTGCTATTGTGACCATAAAAATATTTAATTTTATTTTATGAAATTATTTTTTTATATATTTTTTATATTTTTATGAAAGATATTTTTTTTCATTTTGCTTTTGTAACAACAAAATTTTTTTATCGCATATTTTAATAAAAATTACCTAAATAAAAAGGAAAAAATTATGTGATGACGTCATACAGACGGTAGAATAAAATAGCACAGGATAAAATGTAGTCTACCGTATGAATGACGTCATTTGGCACTCACTGATTTTAAAACTCAAAAAGATGAATGAAAACCTCAATATTTTCTAAAAGCAAAAAAATGAAATAAAAAAAAACAAGTAAATTTTTATATGTTGTCAATTCCTCTGTGTCAAAAAAGGAGGATCCTCGACCAGTCTATCGACTGGCCGGTCTTTAAGGCCACGAATAATGATGTTAAATAAGAAATTAATGTTTTCAGAAAATAAAATATTTCTACGTCGAGAGCTCTAAAGACATAAGAATAAGTCCTATCTGCTCTGACCTAAGGAAGGCTATGAAAAGGTGAGTGAGATCTGAGCGGTATTTTTTTATGATTGCAGATTTTTTTCCATTGACGAACTAGATCGGTATATTAGGTAAGTGGGTCGTCAAAAAAATGTTCGATTGGTTTTGTATAAAACAGTACCTAATCGATATTAACACAATATTTTTGACAGTAATATGCAATAGTCGAGTCGAGGATTCGAATTTCTTCTACTCTTTCATCTTAATATATATAAATCTCGTGTCACAATGTTTGTCCTCAATGGACTCCTAAACCACTACCGATTATAATAAAATTCGCACACAATGTGCAGCTCGATCCAACTTGAGAGATAGGATAGTTTAAATCTCTAATCGTTTTAGAGAAAGCGGGCGAAGCCGCGGGCGAGCGGTACGCTAGTTTAATATATAAACTGTATTAGTTTTAAAACTTTTTCAATTTTCAAATTTTACATAAGAGACACCTTAAATTATCAATTTTTTTATTTGATTTATAGAACAAAATATTATTTAGTTTTTTATCCATTTTCCCCACATTTTCAGGGTAATTTCCCGTATTTCGGACGAGACCACGGGCGACCGGTCTCCCCGCCGTTACTACCACAACGGCTTCAACTACATGTTCGCGTTATGGAAACACGCCATGACGAAAGAAACTGAGGTTTTCGCGAAGATGTTGACTAATAACACCGGGGAAGTTAATGGCGTCTGTGAGCTGGGGAAAAAGGTAAAAAAAACAACATTTTTTCATAAAAAATATTCAATGTAATATTTCGCTAAGATGCTCATGTAAGAAAGGAAAAAATTATAAAAAAAAAAACTTGTTTTGTAAAAATTTATCAAAACCGCTTCCTTATAATTCATTTTCTTTTTTCACAAGTCTGTTTTTTCATAGTAGAAAAAATATGTTTAGTTTTTCAACACGACGTATATCAACGATGTGGAAAAATATCGGATATAATGAGATACTTAAACATATAAACGCAATACCAATTTTTGCTAACACCATTAAAACTAATATTATAAAGCTGAACAGTTTGTTTGTTAGAACGCGCTAATCTCGGGAACTACTGGTCCGATTTGAAAAATTCTGTCCGTGTTAGCTAGCCCATTTATCAAGGAAAGCTATAGGCTATATATCGTCACGCTAAGACCAACAGGTGCGGAGCAATGCGGGTGAAACCGCGGGGCGGAGCTAGTTATTACTATATTAATTAATTACAGATAATCGGCCAATCGTCATACACATTAGCGGCTATATTGAAACTGATAGACGACCAAGTGTTGCCCGCTGTGAACAAAGAGTGGGCTGAGAAACTTACTGGCGAACTGAAGACTGATTTACTGGTAAGTTATTACTTTCTTTAAAAAAAATTTTACTTTATACTAGAAAAATTTGTTGTTTTTTTTTACTTAGTGTTGTTACATTTGTGAAGTGAAATTTCTTTAGGTGCGTTGAGATTTAATTTCAAAGTCGCGTCATGGCAATACTGTCACGTCATGGAGTAAGACGTTATTGGTATCTCTGTATATTGGCAAAGAAGTTTCACTTCTGACACGTGTACTCTGGACACACGCTCTTTTTTAAGAATAGAAAAAAAAAGCTATTGCATGCTATGCCTTCAAGCCACACCTCCGCTCGTCGGAGTGGGGAGCGTGAGGTTTTTTCGTTACGGAATTTCTCGATTCGGTCCCTGCGCTCAAGGCCCGCGATAGAAGCTCTGCAATAGCTAAAAATCCATGTATTTGTTAAACTGTAAACTAAAATATCAAAAATATATATTTCCAGAACACTCTAGGCACGGACGGGGTGCTATTGTTCCCCAGTGCCCCAAGCCCGGCGCCCTACCACTACAGTCTGTACTTGAGACCGTTCAACTTTGCCTACTGGGGCATTTTCAATGTGCTGCGAATGCCGTCTATACAGGTGAGAACTTTTTGAAGTTCGAATGGTTTTGATGGAAAAATATTAATAAGCAAGTTTGCTCTCTTTATACGAGACAAGCAAGTCTTGATAAATAAATATTGGGACAATATTCCCTTGAAGTTCGTTTTAATGCAAATGTGCAAATTTTCCGAAACTAATTCGGTATACTATACGATACTATACGATACTAGCTGTGCCGCGCGGTTTCACCCGCGTGGCTCCGCTTCTGTTGGTCTTAGCGTGATAATATATAGCCTATATTACTCGTGGATAATGTAGCTTTCGAATGGTGAAAGAATTTTCAAAATCGGTCCAGTAGTTTATGAGCCTATTCATTACAATCAAACAAACAAATAAAGTTTTCCTCTTTATAATATTAGTGTAGATAATAATGTGAGTGTTATGTCCCAAAAAAATATTTTGTTAAATTTCCTATTTTCACATAAAAAGTAATACAGTGAATGTCATCAATATTTCATTTATTTTGATTTAATTTATAGCGTAAGGGCCAATTTTTCAATCCTTGGTTAAAATTTATCTGTCCAATAAAGTATTACACGAACATTTTAAAATGTCACCTGTAAACTGTCATAAACGGACAATTAGAATACATTTTTGGAATGGTAGTTTTAACACGTTATTCGATGAATAAGTTTTAACCAAGGATTGAAAAATCGGCGCTAAATACACAATTGTAATAATCCAAAAGTCAAGCCTGGCCTCCAAATAAAACACGAAAACACTATATTAGAAATTCTTTATTTATTCCATAATACCAAACTAGCATTTAACCCGAGCCCCAAGCGGCCCGATCGGTCCAAGACAATAGATTTTCTATTGTGTCTGTGGTTCCGGGGCCTGAGTTATTAAAACATTATTACACATATTTTTTTTTCATTATTATAATTTCCAGGTACCCCTAGGCCTGAACGCGGAAGGCATCCCCCTCGGTATACAAGTGGTAGCAGGTCCACAACAGGACGCACTGTGTGTAGCGGTCGCTCAGCAACTCACTGACATGTTCGGGGGATATGTACCGCCCTGCACTGTGAATTGATTCGTTTGTCTGGCTGTGGGGAAGGAAGGAATACACTAAACACGAGGGAAATACAGAAAATATCATTTTATTGTCTAAAAATGGAAGAATAGTCTGTGAAATGGCACTTCGAAATACATCGAAAATAAATTTTATTGAGCGAAAATAATGTGTATCTAGTTATATCTACATTAGTTAATTTGGTCATTTTACAAGTGTGGTCAAAAACATAGTAATTCAATATCCTCTCAAAATTGTAAACTTCTGTCACTTATAGCTAACAAGCTGATCATTGTCTATTATTCCTGTGCAGTGCCTTCTATGTATACGTAATAAGAAAAAAAAATTTACTCATGTATTTTTAGGATTATCTAAGGGTAAGGCTAATCCATTAATCACGTGATGTTTTTTTTGGTATTTTTGTTGCGAAAAAGTTGTACGCGTTCGACGAAAAATAAATACATGTAACGCCGCTTTTCGGTTGAGTATCGCGCGCTTGTCGAAAAATAAATACACGTGATATATTACTTTACCCCCCCCCCCCCCTCCCCCTTGTGATATTTTGTGATGTTTTGATGGAACCCCTCCCCCCTCTTTCGAGCCTCACGTGATTAATGGACAGCCCCTAATGATGATTCGTGCAATACCCCGTCAAATTACATGGTATTCTTCCGAGCCAATTTAGACAATAATTAGAATTCTTTATATTAATATTTTTATTAAAAACGAAAATTAAATTATTTGTTGTCAAGATTCTCGAATAATATCTTGTATTTCTAATAACAAATTGTAATATCTCATATTATATAATAATTGTTGTGGTTAGTTTTTAGAATTTTATAGTAGAGTGCTAGTTATGCATTTAATTAATTTATGGTTTTTTTGTATGTAATTTCAGTATTTATTCTGTAAGAACAAGCATTTGTATGTCACAAAGTTTATCTTGTGCCTTTTATATCTACGAATCTATGTTGATACTGTGATTTCAAAGACTAAAATTGTTGCATTGTAATATTATATTGGTGGTGGTAAGGTGAAATAAATTATATATTCGAATATTTGTGGTTTTATTTTTCGTCCTGCGTTGTTAGTCGTCAATTTCAATAGTAACTGACAATACAGATTTACTATTTCATTTATAAATAACAAAAAGTAATGCAACTCGAGATTCAAAAGTAAAAACAATATGCAGCTTTAATAAAAAGCGATAAGTATTAAGTAAACGGCCAAAGACCGAAAACGCTTCAGCGAAAACATAGTTCACATCCGCTTTCGATCTTTGGAAGACAAATGGACACAGTATAAATGACGAAAACGATCTACCTATATAATTGCCAATATTCGATATTTATTGTATATTTTATTCAGCAATACTGTGTAAAAAAACAGATTGAAAATATCCCTTCATTCGGAGTCACAGCACCAGAAAGTTTGACAAAGATTAGAATTTTCAGAGAATATATTGTCTGGCTATCGAAAGATGAGACTGGAAAAAGGCGGCAAATTCAAAAAATCAACATATGGCAACTTAGGTTATAGTTGGAAATCTAATTTTAATACTTTTATTTATTATTTTCTCTTACGAGCAAAAAAAAAAACAACAAACTCTTCATCTTTATAATATTGTTTTATGTAATGTACTTAGTACAGTTAACTGATTCAGATAGACAAAAAAGAACACCGAATGAAAGCAAGAAAAAACACAATAAAAATACAATTGAAGTTTGTTTAATCAATATAATCACATTAAATGTAAAAATTCAACCGCGAGTGAATAGTAAGAATCACTATCATTATCTCTGACTCTTATTATGAACCCATTTCTGCAGTTATTACATTTCGTTTTTTATACTATCTTCAACACGAATAACATGATCCGGTCATAGAAGAAATCTCGTCAAGATACTGATTTTGTGTCTGTAAACATTTTGAACGAAACAGATCATTCATTTTTTTTTATTGTTGCTTGAATAGTTTATAACTGGACTATTGGTATCATCCATGTTACCTGCAAAATAATAAATATTAAACAATGCAATCAAAATGAATAGTATCAAAATATCAAAGTCACACTTAACAATGCATTGAGATATTTCACGTAAACACTCTTATTTTTCTTTGAAAACTACATCTCTTTCAACTTGTTTCTTTTCAAATTTACTAATCATAATAAAAAGAACCTTTTTTAAGTCGCATTTCAATGTTTTCGTCTCGTTTTCAATTAGAAATCACTAAAATCGCGGAAATCATTTTCACTTTGACACATCAACAACTCAGGTTTTAATGACAATTACGTAATTATAAGTGTTGCCATATAAATTTTCGAAATAAAAACCCAGTCTAATCTTTCGTTAGCCAAACTTTAGTTGTGATCCATGTCACATTTTTAATATAGCGCCATCTATCGGAATTTATAAATTTCAGAGTGATTCAGATGCGTATCAAAATCGATGTTCCCTCCTCATTACATGTTTTACAGCAGTAAATTAAGTAACTTTTATCCCTATAACCTCATAATTAATCTCAAAACATAAAAATCATATTATTACGCTGGATTGCATCATGTTACTTTATCAATAACAAACATGTTATAGTAACGGTTATGTAAAATATGTGTAGTTAATGACTGTCTCAAGCGTAAAATAGAAAATAAGATTAGACTTGCAACTTTAAGGCTGGTTTGCACCCATGGGCGTAGCTAGCCATGGGCTCAAGGTGGGGCAACAATAAAAAAATAATATGTAACAAGCAACTGTATGTACCCAAAGTACCATATCCAGGTCTTCGAACCTCAAATGCCGGTGGCACGGCCGGCGGATGTACCGCCGGCATTTGCGAAGGCATTTGCGAAGGCATTTTCGAAGGCATTTGCGAAGGCATTTGCGAAAGCATTTGCGAAGGCATTTGCGAAGGCATTTGCGAAGGCATTTGCGAAGGCATTTGCGAAGGCATTTGCGAAGGAATTTGCGAAGGCATTTGCGAAGGCATTTTCGAAGGCATTTGCGAAGGCATTTGCGAAGGCATTTGCGAAGGCATTTGCGAAAGCATTTGCGAAGGCATTTGCGAAGGCATTTGCGAAGGCATTTGCGAAGGCATTTGTGAACGCATTTGCGAACGCGCTTGCGAACGCGACGCGCCTGCGAACGCGACGCGCTTGCGAACGCGACGCGCTTGCGAACGCGACGCGCTTGCGAACGCGCTTGCGAACGCGATTGCGAACGCGCTTACGAACGCGCTTGCGAACGCGCTTGCGAACGCGACGCGCTTGCGATCGCGCTTGCGAACGCGACGCGCTTGCGATCGCGCTTGCGAACGCGCTTGCGAACGCGACGCGCTTGCGAACGCGCTTGCGAACGCGACGCGCTTGCGAACGCGCTTGCGAACGCGACGCGCTTGCGAACGCGACGCGCTTGCGAACGCGACGCGCTTGCGAACGCGACGCGCTTGCGAACGCGACGCGCTTGCGAACGCGCTTGCGAACGCGACGCGCTTGCGAACGCGCTTGCGAACGCGACGCGCTTGCGAACGCGACGCGCTTGCGAACGCGCTTGCGAATGCGCTTGCGAACGCGACCGTTTGCGAACGCGACGCGCTTGCGAACGCGCTTGCGAACGCGACGCGCTTGCGAACGCGCTTGCGAACGCGCTTGCGAACGCGACGCGCATGCGAACGCGCTTGTGAACGCGCTTGCGAACGCGACGCGCTTGCAAACGCGCTTGCGAACGCGACGCGCATGCGAACGCGCTTGCGAACGCGCTTGCGAACGCGACGCGCTTGCGAACGCGCTTGCGAACGCGCTTGCGAACGCGACGCGCTTGCGAACGCGACGCGCTTGCGAACGCGACGCGCTTGCGAACGCGACGCGCTTGCGAACGCGCTTGCGAACGCGACGCGCTTGCGAACGCGCTTGCGAACGCGACGCGCTTGCGAACGCGCTTGCGAACGCGACGCGCTTGCGAACGCAACGCGCTTGCGAACGCGCTTGCGAATGCGCTTGCGAACGCGCTTGCGAACGCGCTTGCGAACGCGCTTGCGAACGCGCTTGCGAACCCGACGCGCTTGCGAACGTGCTTGCGAACGCGACGCGCTTGCGAACGCGCTTGCGAACGCGACTCGCTTGCGAACGCGACGCGCTTGCGAACGCGACGCGCTTGCGAACGCGACGCGCTTGCGAACGCGACGCGCTTGCAAACGCGCTTGCGAACGCGCTTGCGAACGCGCTTGCGAACCCGACGCGCTTGCGAACGTGCTTGCGAACGCGACGCGCTTGCGAACGCGCTTGCGAACGCGACTCGCTTGCGAACGCGACGCGCTTGCGAACGCGACGCGCTTGCGAACGCGACGCGCTTGCGAACGCGACGCGCTTGCGAACGCGACGCGCTTGCAAACGCGCTTGCGAACGCGCTTGCGAACGCGCTTGCGAACCCGACGCGCTTGCGAACGTGCTTGCGAACGCGACGCGCTTGCGAACGCGCTTGCGAACGCGACTCGCTTGCGAACGCGACGCGCTTGCGAACGCGACGCGCTTGCGAACGCGACGCGCTTGCGAACGCGACGCGCTTGCAAACGCGCTTGCGAACGCGCTTGCGAACGCGCTTGCGAACGCACTTGCGAACGCACTTGCGAACGCATTTGCGAACACACTTGGGAACGCATTTGCGATGGCATCTTCGCTACCTTGAAAACTTTTTTATTACACTCACTTTATTCTGTGTAATATTTTCTGAAAGTTTTTTTTTTCTAAGGCCCATATTTTTTGCAGCTATTCTTATTATTATAGCCTTGTTAGTTCACAGAATCAAGATATTTTGCATAGGTACTATTGTAGAGATAATTTAATGGAGATTAATCCCATACTTTTTAAAAATTGATTTACTTCAATAGAATTGGAAAAAAACACCGAAATAGGTCAAAAAAATTTCCTGTCCGTCATGTGTGAAACCTGAAAACACCATCATTTGAGTTAATTTTTTTTTAAATATTCTAATCGACGATTGTAGGTCACGGAATGCGAATGATTAATTAATTTAGTGTCGTTTAATTGCAATTAATAAAAAACGAAAACTACAAGACTGTATATCTATATATATATATTTTTTTTTTCTTTTTTATATTTCATAATTAAATGAGCATTATGAGTCGTGCACTTTTGGATTTTCCAAACTATATTTGCTTTTTTTCAAGAAATTTATGTAGTAAAAGATTCTTAAAAAATAGATATCCTGAAGAATTGTTCTAGATAATCAACAGAGCATTAGATAGGTTTGAAATAAAACAATAAATTGAGAAGAAATCATTTATTTAAAATTTCTGATATAATAAACAGCCCACGCGTCGGCGCCACTCGTCCCTCGCTCCGCAACAAATCGACTTAACCTACTTACATTTATTAAACCTTTGTCTCTATATTTACAATATATAAACATTGTACATTCGATATTTGTGCCTAAACATGAGCTAAATCTACGCTAATCAACAATTTTCACAGCTACATCTTATTATCATATAAATTCATCCGTCTAATCTATGCTATTTCAACATCTAATAAACATTTAGTCGACAATTTTGTCCGTCAATTCGTCGCGAACACAATATCACCTCGCGCGGAACGATCGCCCGCCGACCGGTCGCGCGACTGCCGGGCGACCGGTCGCAGTCGCAGTCGCAGTCGCAGTCGCAGCCCGCTGCGCTCCGCCCACGTGGGTCACAAGTCTATCCGGATCCGAACTTCGCTCGGAAACTATGTTTGATTTTTGCGATCACAATAGAGTTCCCTAAACATCTAACACGGCTATTGAAGTGTATAGAGAGCGGGGAAGTCGGGGGTCGCTAGTACAGTCTGATCGCACTGGACGCTCTATGCCCGTGGTCAGGCGCCGCTCGCGCGACACTTGCAGGCGAGGATGGCGCTCACGATGCGCCGCAGCAGCGTGGGCTGGTGCAGCGCGAACAGCTCGTCGGGCGGAGGGCGCGGGGGGCGCGGGGGGCGCGGGGGCGCGGCGCCCTCGGGGCCGTACGCGTCGGGCGCGGCGGCGAGGATGGCGCGCAGGGCGCGGCGCGGGGCGCGGGGGCGCTGGGGGCGGGGCGCGCGGGGCGGGGCGCGGGGCGGGGCGCGGCGCGCGGGGCGGGGCGGCTCTCAGCTCGGGAACTTGGCGTAGAGCGCGTAGTGCAGCTCGTAGCCGGAGAAGCGGCAGTACTGCGCGTCCTTCTGCTCGTACGCGTTCAGCGCGCGGAACGACTTCAGCTCGCGCAGCGCCTCCGTGGCTGGCGCGTCCTGGGAACATACACATTCATTTACATTTTATTGTGGATATGATGCGAATAAGGATTTTGACACGCTAATGTAACTGACTCCTTTAAACACGATTTTTGAACAGACAGGTTTAATTTAAATTTTGTATATTTATCAAGGATCAATGACAACAAAATAATTTCATGAGTTAAGCTTGTTTTTTATTTTTTTATTTCCATATCCATTATTAATACTATACAAGGTGTCCCACTATCGGTATACTTAGCGCGAAGGGACTTGTAGTTTTACATACACTGATCACGTAAAGAATACTCAAACAACAAAATTACGTGAAAAATTTTTTGCTTAATTTTTCCTGAAAATCCATGTTTTCTTCTCTAGCTTCGCGCTGCTGCCATATACCGCTTCTCTTATGTGAGCATTTTGTTTATGAAAACATAATCTTAAACGATAACCCACGTGCTGGGGTAAAGTTGGACGGGTTGCTTGTTATGGGTGTTCACATAGAGTTTTAAGAATTCATCTATGTGAAAAAAAAATGTGTCTGGAATTTTATAAGTATTTTTTATATACTCAGCATATGCAAAACTATAACCTCCTTTGAGCTTAGTATACCAACAGTGGGACACCCTGTAGAATAGACCATTAAAATATAGTGAGCTATATTTTGGGGCTAAAAACAATTCAATCAAATGAACCCACACATACCGGCGTATGGAAGACGGTGAGCACGAACTTGGCGGGTCGGAAGGCGGCCAGCACGTTGGCGATGAGGTGCGGGTATCTTGCGGCGGGCACGTTCGACTCGAACGACACGTACGAGCACGCGCGCTCCGGCGTTATGTGGATCGTCATGTAGCTGCCCTGGGGATAAATATACATGGTATTCGGTGAAATATGGTTCCAATTGAAAATTGTAATTATAAATTCATAAAGAATAGAAAAAAAATGGTTGTAAAGTCGGTTTACTGACGATAGTTGAACGTGACAACGTCCGAAATTGTGCTTCTTTGTCGCTCGTTCCACGCTCTCGCTCGCACTTCAAGCCTTACATGGAACGCCTCAGAGCGAGGTAACGCCGCATGAGTCATGTTTTTTCGGGCGTGCAGCCGGCTCTATCGAATTATAAGACGTTGTCAAGTCAAAAATTCGATCACAAGGCGGGACTCGAACCCGCATCTTTTTGCGCCATTCCAGGGCGGATGCCTGACCAACTCGGCCACTAGTGACCCAAATTTTTTCTATTCTTTATAAATTTATATTTATAAAGCATTTGAATGCCATAAAACCAAAAATATCAATTTCAACAAAGCGGTACTTGTTAAAAATAAGTAATGACAATTCGAACGTGCTTCTAAAACAAGTCTAATTCAATATAAATGTTTGAGTTTGACTTTGAGAGCACTTGTTTCACAATATAAATATTTATAACTAACTGTGCCCCGCGGTAAATCTTTAAAAAAATGTAATAATCCTTTAAAAAGGCATACTTTTTGAATAAAAATTGAATCGAGCAAAAATATTACAATTACGTAACTGTCTTGTACATGGAAAGAAAAAGACCCAATAAATCATATATGTACTAAAGTTCCATTTTGATTGTATGTGTGACTGTTTCAGAATATTATTGCAAATTCACATAAAATTTAGGGAGCCTCCCCTTAACTTACATCTTCAGCCACTCCATTCATGGAATAACCGCAGGGATCAAACAGGTAGTCGTCGATCACCATCCCCGGGATTATCTGGTCTATGCCTGACGCCTGGAATTTTACATTAAACATACATTATTAAATATTTCATTAATTTTATTCGTCTCGGATAAGTGTGCGTTCACCTTTACAAAAACACAAATCTAATTTTCCTTGCTAATGCTAAGTGCAAAAGCAGTGGTGGCTCAGTGGTTAACCTAGGACTTCAAATCGATAAGTCTTGGGTTCGATGCCAGGCGAGGGTACAGGAAATAAATAGATTTTTCAATTTTACTGCGCATGTTATAACATCACGACTGCTCGAACGGTGAAGGAAAACATTATGAGGAAAATGACATGTCGAAGAATCAGATGTACTCAATACTCATATAGGAGGCCCGTGTCCCAGCAGTGGGAACATATATGGGCTGATGATGATGATGATGATTATTCAGATGATGATGATGATGATTCAGATGATAATGATTATGATGATGATTCAGACGATGATGATGATGGTGATGATTCGGATAATGATGATAATGATTCAAATGACGATGGTGATGACTGATGATGATGATGATTAAGATGATAGTGATGATGATGATTAAGATGGTGATGATAATGATGATGATTAAGATGGTGATGATGATGAATGGTAAGTGTGAATACTCACTCTAGTGGCATGGTGCGCGGTGGGGGAGCACTTGCGCGTGAAGATGTCCATGACGCGCGGGTCGAGGTCGGACATGAGCAGCTCGATGGTCTGGTCGGGCTCCGCCCCCGCACGCGGGGCCACCTCGCGCACTTCGCCCTCCTGCTCTAGGGCTGCCACCGTGCCTATGGAAAAAGGGATATTTTAGATTAAATAAAAAAATTGGTTGTCTGTAAAGTCGGTTTACTGACGATAGCTGAACGTGACAACGTCTTAAGGAACGAACTTACATGGAACGCCTCAGAGCAAGGTAACGCCGCATGAATCGTGTTTTTCGTGCGTGCAGCCGGCTCTATCGAATTATAAGACGTTGTCACGTCAAAGAACTTGAGCGATGTCAAGGGACATCCGAATGGAACGAAGTGTTAAGTTAGAGAGAAACAGACAGAGAACCACGCGCACGCTGCATGCCGCACAATTCGAGCAAAAAGTGTCGTGACAACTTTTCGTAAGAATTTTTTCCGTCTAGCCCCCTTAGCCCCCTTTCACAACGCGCGATAAGGAACTTCGTTCCAAAAAATACCTATGTATTGTTTTTGTGGGCACAACAATAAAGTATTTAAATAAATTAATAATATCTTTATTGACATAATAATGTACAGGTATAAATAATGAACCCTTTGGCCTCTGAACTAGTTACTGTGACTCAGGAGCCAAAAGATGTTGTTAATTTTTTGAACTACCTAAATGGTGGTTAAAAATAATTTACAGTATAGCGCCATCTACCGAACTATTAGTGAATTAAATACGCATTATAATTATTAGAGCGAAGTTATATTGCGGTAAAGGGTACCACAAAATCATCAATCATCGGTATCACTATGTGTAAGGGTTACACATATACCTACTAAATTTTATTTTGCTTTTAAAAGGGTTTTGCTTTTTTAAAGGTTGTAACCCTTAAAAAAAAACAAAACCCATATATACTAAATTTTATTTTGCTTTCACCAAAAAAAATTAAGACTTTTTGTTGTTTCTCCCATGCCTGTGTTAAATTCGGAGGTTCGATGAATGCGCAAAAATTAAAAAATCCTTAAGTTATGTAAGTTACCTATACAAGTCAAGAAAATCATGACAGTAATTTTTTGTGACATATAAAACATAATAATTGTATGAAATATCTCACCTTCCAGCGGCAGCAATGTGTAAAGATACCAGCAGTCCTTTTCTGGACCCATGATGTAGGCGCGGCCGTCGCCGAAGAATGAGTCCAGCAGTTCTACCTGCAATAAGAACACAATTTACACTTTTAAAATTATATTATAAACAGTAAAGACTAATATGGTTTTTTATCTATACTATCTATACTAAATTACTAATATTGTAAAGTTGAAGAGTTTGTTTGTTTGAACACACTAATCGCTATCAAACACCGAAATAATTTTTCAAATCGGACCAGTAGTTCTTGAGATTAGCGCGTTCAAACAAACAAACTCTTCAGCTTTATAATCCTACTATCTAATATTATAAATGCGAAAGTTTGTATGGATGTATGGATGTTTGGTACTCTTTCACGTAAAAACTACTGAAACGATTACAATGCATATAGAGGGTAACTTGGATTAACACATAGGATAGTTTTTATCCCAGAAATCCCACGGGAACGGGAACTATGCGGGTTTTCCTTTGCAAACGCGGGCGAAGCCGCGGGCGGAAATCTAGTATTAGTATAAATTTTACATAGGTAACTCTTTTAAACACGAGTATCTAAAGAAAACTATTGTTTATTTATTGCTCTAAAAGCAATTAGTAGCGTTAACAACTTTTTATTATATCTTTAAAGGTTGTCAATACACCTATAAAAATACTAATGCTCTGATTTAAATAGGTTTATCAGTATTAACTTTAGAGCAGTGGTGGCTCAGTGGTGAGACCTCGGACTTCGAATCGATAAGTCTGGGGTTCGAGACCAGGCGAGCGCGCAGGAATTAAATTGATTTTTCAATTTATCTGCGCATGTTGTAACATCACCACTGCTCGAACGGTGAAGGAAAACATCGTGAGGAAACCGACATGTCGAAGAATTAAAAAAAAAAAGTTCGACGACATGTGTCATCCGCCAACACGCACTTGGCCAGCGCGGTGGATTATGGCCTGTACCCTCATAGGAGGCCCGTGTCCCAGCAGTGGGAACGTATATGGGCTGATGATGATGATGATGATGATGATCAGTATTAACTATAATTGCCCCGCATTAATCTTTCCTAAAAAATATTACACTTCCTCCCCTACTGGACTTATGTCTTTCTTTAATACAACATACAGCAAACTCTAACCCACAAACAATAAAGAACATTCAATAGATACTATCTACCCGGAAAAATGTTGAAGAAATTTAGCTTTGAATCAACTCGCCAAGCGAATTTGAACTTTTATCTCTTGCGAATAAGAATCGAGATACAAATGCCAAATGTTTTGTTTATCACACTCGTTCCGGAAAGTCATCACAATGATATGAACAATATGTCTCATTCAAGATTTCTTGGTAGCAAATGTCATCAATGTATAACATTTATTTGATATGGGTGTTGAATGTGTAAAACATACATATTATTAACTAGCTTCCGCCCGCGACTCCGTCCGCGCGGAAAAATTAAGATTTATTTTTTTCTACGTATTTTTCCGGGATAAAAAGTATCCTATTTTATGCCCAGGATAATAAGGTATAATTATACCAAGTTTCATCTAAATCGAACCGTTAGTTTTTACGTGATACCTTCACATACAGACAGACAGACAGACAGAAAGACAGACAGACAGACAAAAATTTATTTAATCACATATTTGGGTTTGGTATCGATCCAGTAACACCACCTGGTATTTATTTTTTCAACATTTTCAATGTACAGAATTGACCATTCTACAGATTTATTATATGTATAGATTGAGCTATTGTTTCAATATGATATCGAATGACAACTACATTGTAACCTTTTTATGATAATAATTCTCTAATTATCCTTCATAAAGTAGCATTAACTATGAAATTGCCTCTACATTTTTGAAAATAAACATGTTGGATAAATGTTTCATCAAATCAATTTGTGAAATTCTTCATACAAAAAAATGTAGTTCTGTTGTTGTCTTATAAACAGTTTTTATTTATTTAACTTATAGTTATTTTATAGTGTTAAATTGATTTTTAATTATTTTATATAAAACTTATTGATTTTAGTTTTAATAAAAATGTAAATGTTAAGTACCATTTTTAACACAAGCACACATTCATTATTAAATAGCTGAAGAGAAATTATTAGATAATAATAAGGAAAATGTATTTGATTTTAATAAATAAAATCTTTCCGACATATAAAGTGGGGAAAAACTATATTCAAGATTAATTATTACGTGGAAACTTGATATCCTTTACAAATTGCTTTGTGACAATAATTGGCAATTAGTTTTATAATAATTGTATGTTTTATTTTGTTACTTGCTTCTTCATTATGTTCTTAGTATTTTATTACTTACTATCTGTGCCCCACGGTTTCACCTGCTTTGCTCCAATTGGTCTTAGCGTAATGATATATAGCCTATAACCTTCCTCGAAAAATGGGCTATCCAACACCGAAAGAATTTTTCAAATCGGACCAGTATTTCCTGAGATTACCGCGATCAAACAAACAAACAAACTCTTCAGCTTTATAATATTAGTATAGATTACCTTTAATATATTATTATATTGAAAAGATATGTTTATTTATTTCAGTAAACATCCATTTATGTACTTGGACTTACTATTTATCATGATGCTTTACAATTTACATGTGTGTAATTATTGCATTTATTTTGGCAAAATCTATCAGTATACTGTTTTCTAAAAGTCATAGTTCTTCATTTGAGGGGCGTGGCTAGCACCTATAGAATATCTCACCTCAGAATCAAAGTCATCGTGCGGCTTCAGATTAATAAAAGCTTAATCAAGTAGCATGATCTATTAAATTATACGTTTAAAAATGAACCGTTAACAATCGATTGCTATTCAGTACTATTCTATGATTAAACAATGTAAGCATTGTTCTCATCAGTAAGCTTGATATAGCAATAACACAGCAGCTTGCGTTTTAATAAACATCCCCTGGGTTTGTAATTACCATGTTCCATAATAGGAATCAACAAGTGATAAACAGACATAAAGATACACATATTTTTTATGTGTTTTGTCTTCAATATTCGAATAATATTAGACCACCAACGCCTGATGGCCAAAGGCCAGTTCTACAATGGAGCATGCCTGTCTAGTAAAATTTTTATTTACAAATGTAAACAAACCCTAAAATTTGACCCGCTCATTATTTATTTCTAATTATTATGTTGCATTAACACATGTGTGCGAAAACTTAACAGCGAAGCGAATAACGAACACGCATAATCTATACTAATATTATAAAGCTGAAGAGTTTGTTTGTTTGTTTGTTTGAACGCGCTAATCTCGGGAACTACTGGTCCGATTTGAAAAATTCTTTCGCTGTTATATAGCCCATTTATCGAGGAAGGTTATAGGCTATGTGTCATCACGCTACGACCAACAGAGGTGGAGCCACGGGGGTGAAACCGCGCGCAGCAGCTAGTAGTTAATATGTAAACAGTGTACTCGCTATTCGCCTTGAGATTCGCGTATTCGCGTCAAAGAGGTTTTTGTTTTGAAAAGGTGTAATGTGGTTCGCGACGACAGCTAGCGCACAAGAGCAACTTTTGTCTCCGCAACTATTTTGTCTCTCCCATCAACTCTATGGGAAGTTGCGTCGCTACGTGCGCGCACTTTCTTACTAGCCCACAGAGTTGATGGGAGAGACAAAATAGTTGCGGAGATAAAAGTTAGCTCTTATAATTATGTTTTAACTTTTATCGAGTAACGGTCAGAACTCTCGAACGCCAGCGCTAGCATGCATTTGAGGGGCGTGGTCTAGCCACACGTTATCACCTATAGAATATCTCACCTCAGAATCAAAGTTATCGTGCGGCTTCAACTGCGCCTCTGGCCGTGCGAACTCCCGCCGCGAGTAGAACACATTCTGCACGCGCGTATGCCCTGCGGTCTCGTACGCGAGCGCGAGCACTGCGCGCACGCAGCGGAGAGGCGTGGTCTTGCCGCACGTCTTCAATATCCAGCGCCTGTTCGATACGAACATGCTGCTCTCACTGGAACAATGTAGAAACAAATATTGTAGAACAACTTTTTTTTTTGACATATTTACGATTTTTTACGGTTGCTCGGTCTATAATTTTCATATAATTTTATTTTTTGTAAAAAAACATATATCACGAGCGAAAAATGTACCTACACATATTTTTGTAACTTTTATTTATCAACCTATCGTCTGTTGCTATCCTTCCATTTCGATAAATCGATATTTGGGTTGTGATCTTAATCTATTGTGCCCTTCCAAATTGAATATGTAGATTTCAATTTTAATTTATATCTGCAAGTGTTTATTTTTATTTATATGTCTACCGTCAACTATCAAAATATAGTATTCAATGAAGAGACAATAGAATAATCTTTTAGTAAACATTAAACACACGTTCAATGTACTTATTTTATCAATGTCTGCGACACGAATATCTATAGCTAATTATAATCTATTTGTCATGTCCATATTTGCAATATCATTAGGGAAGTGGGATTATGAGGTTACTGGACAAAGCACCTATATCCAGTGACCCACTTCTGATAATATTATTAGAACAGCGTTTAGGGATACATGAGCTATATTGTGCAACTTAAAAACTTACAACGAATTTTTCAAAAATAAATATATTATACTAGCTAGAGCGTGCCTTCACTGGCGTGGTAGCCGCATAGAAAGTAGCCTAAATGCTAATCTAGAGCATTAGGTATCTATCTCTATAGTAAATTTCATGCGGATCCGATCAGCTGTTTTGGCGTGAAAGAGTGACAAACATTGATTTTATCATATTAGCACAGAATTATAACTAGTAGGTATATTAGTAGGTAGTAATATTTACTATAAACATGATGTTTTAATGAAATTGATTTTATAGAGGATGAAGTTACTGTTTCCATAAAATATATGTACTTTTTTACAATTTCTTAAAAAATATTATCGAGTCTTGTAAAATTTAATATAGTTCAACGTCCTATTACACAAACTTGTAATGTGTGTGCGAATATATCAATAAAAGAACTAAATTATTGAACCAAATAATTAAATTTTCTACAATTCATCATCAAACATTCCAAAAACCACTAAAACCATGAATTTAACTTAAGATCTCAATAAAGTTCTGGGAATTCATACCAGCTATCTAAACTATACAAACACTCTTATGTTTGCTCATGGATTTAGATAAAACTGTTTACCTTACATGGCAGACTCATTGATGAAAAACATCTACAAATGAGATGAAACCACGTTAGTATAACGTATTAACTGTTTCATTTAAACAGTTATGATTGCGTATTGCGGGAAGTTCTATCTGACCGTAATAAGAACTGTTCAATATAAGAGGAGGATACGATAACAAAACACTACATTTTATATTTTTTTATAATATATATCCTGAGAAGCAGTCAGACAGCCAATGCCTATTCAACTAACGTAATAACATCTTCATATAAAGCAACTAGCTTTTCGCCCGCGGCTTCGCCCGCTTTGTCTTAAACCCAATAAATTGTATACTAAAACCTTTCTCTTGAATCGCTCGATCTATTAAAAAAACCGCAACAAAATCCGTTACTTAGTTTTAAAGATTTAAGCATACATAGGGACAGACGACTTGGTTTTATACTATGTAGTCAAGGACTTCCTCATACTTTTCAGTGGTCACCAAAGTAACCTCTGCAAGCTGAAATCATATCGAAACCCCACAGTCACCCCCAGTTGTAAACAACGAACGTACTGCGTCACAACACGGCACCGCGCAGGCGCTGATCGATATCATTGTAACTTACGCTTACACCTGTCTATCAGACCTGTGATTTAGGTACTCGTTTTACATTAGCTGGGATATATTTCGGTATCGGTCAAGAATTTCGCTTGTGTACAGAAAAATCTGATTATACCACGGTCGAAATTTTAAAATTCTGAAGTGGGATTATTCTACTACTTAACGTCTTACTACTTATGTAACTCAAACTTTATTTACAAAATTTCTATTTTATATTATCCGTCCAAAACCCTCAAAATCTGGTCACACGTTAAAATCTCATAAGCCCAGAGCAACTGGTACCATGTAATAATTTGAAAGATACAATGACTACCGAATAGCTCGTCTGTCTATTTTTGCGTTATGATTAATAATAACCAAAAGAGTTACGTGCCAAACTTGTACTATGAGATATCAGCAGGTGCATGTATTCGAAACATGCCCATACATACCAGAATCCGTACTATTTAGAGAATTATCATCATTAATAGAAATTCTTGGATAAATTACTAACAAATTTAACGCTACATTGTCCCTAGAAACTTCTATATAAGGTGCATCCCGTACATCCCTTTCCAGCTCCAGAAACTCGGTCTATAGCTCTACCAATCGAGCGTGTAATCGCATTAGGCCAATTTGCCTGTACAGAAAGCGAACCCAACAATTTCCCGTATTGAATATTCCGAACTGATTTTGAAACATTAGTTCTTATACAGAAGTTAATAATGCAATGAATACGCGACTCGTGTTCGCATGTATTTATAAATCATGCACGTTCGTTCTATTATGATGGCTGGTGTATAATTAGAAATGTTTCCATTAGAGTAGTTTGTTCAGTAATATGTGTGAAGTTGTAAATTACGTTTGATCTATCGTCACGTTCAGATTTCAGACTTCATTCATAGTTGGATCAGAAGGATTAAATTATATGATGAACTGGAACCTCTTCTATAGCATCATCCTTATAGAAGAAAGACTATATGTACCTATTAGAATAATAATTTCTAAGTACTTGTTGATTTAATCATCATTAGGGTGTTAGCAGATTTAAAATAAGGCAATAAAGAAAAATAATGAAACAAGAATTAATAAAATATAAAATGTGCGTGTAATTGCTAAATATTTCCCTATTTCTACCACGCGAGTGTAAGGAAGCGTGGAAACTGAAGAAACTCATGTTATTATATTGGATTAGTGTATTATCAGGATATCCTAGGTAAATGAAAAGACAAAAAAATATTGGCACTTGGTATCTAGTACAGTTAGCCAAAATCGGTTTGGATTGGTTAGGAGTCTCAAGAGGACTAATGACTCGAAAAATACATTAAAACTAACAAGCTGGAACGCATCAAATTATCTCTTAAATTAACTGAGCAATACTATCGGCGCCACTTATGTTCAAACGTGAACAATGTTACTTAAATGCAAATAATAAACATTTAAAACCACAACTGATTATTTAGAAGAATACAGAGCTAAGTAGATTAGTCACACTGTAGAGACTGCAAATGTGTGTGTTAACGCTTTATGGTTGGCACATTTTTGACTAGCGTAAAAAAAATTCGCGTTTTTCTGATGAAATACATCCGTAAACAGCACAATATCTAACCATTTTCTACGAAAACGATAATCACAAATCCAAAATAATAAAATTACTTTAAGTCAATTTGATTAATGTTGTCAATCTTCGTTGCGTATCGTCCCTGTAGAAAAATATGGACCATTTTATGTCTGATCGTGCGGGGTGAGGTAAGTGTTTAATTTTGGCGGGAGGCGGAGAGTGTCCGTTCTGTAGCGTTTAGCTACTATTATGTATTCTGTGATAATACCTCAAAGATAAAAGATGAATGAAATTTAGATTGAAAACAGTTTCAAAGTCAGGAATCTATAAATGCCAAGCGATCACCCCTTCGGTCTTATACAAACTATAGAGATTCAGCTTTGTCAATTGACACTATTGACCCAGAAACAGTTACATTGTCGCTTCTAGAAGGTCCCGATACCGTCAGAGCTTGAACCCATCAGGCTTTATTGACATTGATTGTTTGCACAAGTGGTGTTATATAACAATCAACGATCCGTTTATGTACGATTGTGATGGACGCTGATTACTGAACGCTGTTTAAATTTTAGCTTATATTTATAAATAATTTATTTAGAATTCAGAATTCTAAATGTTAAGGTGTTGCTTATAACTTCGTAATTAAATTAAATTTCCTAAATTGAGAACAGTAATGGTTACAATTTAGCATGGTTATTTTGTAGGGACAGGATCTAAGTTCAAACTGTAACCGGGTTAATAATATTTTATGAGCCTTAGTTCAAACATGAACGCAAGCTTACAAAAACTTGATAATAAATAATTTTCTTATGTACAACAAAATACGGCTAAGATTCTTCCTAAATGAGACGAAAAGTATGATTGTCATTCAAATTTATTATAATCTATCAATCAATTACATAAGCTTGTGGTAACTTCCCAAGCGTCTTGAATCTTATCTTTAAAATTTGCTGTATGATATCAACTGTTACTGATTCATAATATTCTCTAATCTCTACCCACGGAAGTCACGTTTCCTACCATGTGGGGATCTTAGGAAGAAATTGGCAAGCCAGAATGTTTATTTATAATTATTGCAACGGCTGATTGTGACTAATACAGACAGGTCACAGACTGGTGCCTATTGGGTATTGGAAGCTATAATGTATTCTGCTGTATATTTCTTCTACTGTGCAACGGTCATAAAATAAATAATTTAATGGAAAAGAAGATATGATTTCAATCCACTATATCAATAGATCACACCATGAAGATGTACCTATCAGATAATTGCTAGATACGTAGTTTCATTACATAATGCAACAGCAGATAAAAGAAGACCCGTATCATGGAGATTTTAGGATACCAATGGAAATTTTATTTTCACAACCCATCAATCGCTTGACCAAACATGTCTGGCCCATCAACAAAAACAAAAACGTGCGGCGAAAAAATCACCCAGATAATAGATTACAAACATCAATGACCTCGGCTGTTAAACGCTTCAAGGTTGGCTATTCGAATGCTTCTATTGAAATTGATTCGGTTTCTTTTGGCTGTGTCGGTTCGTGTCTAGTTTGCAAGTATGTTCAGTTTAATACATTCTACTTAGCGTTAGCACATCTTTTAGCATACAAAAATATATACCGCTTTAAAGTTAATTAGTTCCAGAAATAAATTTAATAAGTACATAAATTAACTTTGACTCATAGAAATAGGTATATTGTTGGAACTTTAAAAGACAGAGTGACCAATTTCAATCTCTTGTCTCCTTTAATCTATTTTGGGATAAAGTATTCTGATGTATGAGTAGTTTTAAGGCTTGTACCCATTACACTGTATTGGCAATTCTATTATATACGCAATAATGATGTTACATCATTGATTACCTAATCTCGTACCTACTGTCCATAAATTGACGAAGCCTTGGTAATGCAAGCGTTTCATGTTTTTCTTTTTTGTTATGGATCTCGGTTATTACCAAAAAAACTACAGATTCATATGTATGGGTCGTCTTTATTTACGAGCGTTGCTTCTATCGCGATGATAAAATTGCTTCGTATTACAATAATTTACACATTGGTTTTATAGATTGGTCGAATAAATGTTTCCATGGCAAAACGTGCGGTGTGCGATACGACGGAGAGAAATCCTATAATGAAGTCGAATTTCTACCATCTATTTCCAACCTGTATTATAAAAAGTAAAGGTTTGATCATTTTGCTCAATATCTATTGAACCCATTTAAAAAATTACACTAGCATAAAACTGAGTGGTACAGGCTATATTTTTTTTTTAATCCTGGATCAATTCGGGCGAAGACGGAACAAGCGGTGGGCGATATTTTTTAGCATACCGGACCTAACTTTCAACAAATCCTCTAACGAAGTGGCTGAAGCGAAATTCTCGACGCGAACTCATTCACCTTGGCAGAGCTGAGCTACGGGCAAGGTGTGAATTTCAAGGCACGAGTCACACGATTGTTTCGTAGCCGATGTGTCTAGTCAGTTTTTCTTCAATAGAAATTATGTTAATTGAGGTTATTGTAAGAATTCCAATTGAATTTCGTATTGGAGTTATTAGAGTATGGGCAATGTCTTAGTGGCAAGGCGTATAAGGGTTTAATTTTGAAAATTTGGTTATATGGCTGTCCCTACTAGATTATGTATTTAAGAACACGATGCTAAGGACGACAATAGTCTTAGCCAATAACGATTTCGCAATAACCTTTTAGGATGTGCTTTAAAATTAACAAAAGCTAGATAAATATGGAACACACATGGCGCAATTTCGCACCTATTTTGTTCCAACCAACCTATCTTCGCATCTACATACAACTTTATTTTCGTGAACACGAGGCACGTGAGTGAGACATGTCTATTTCGCAGTTTCGTATATCTACTAAGTCATATACCACATAAAACCAGACCATTGTGGTCGTCCTCCGCGCATGCGCGCACTCCACCTTGACCTTACCCTAGCTACTTAGCCGCAGGGTTGAAATCGTCGAGACGATGGTGCCCATTCTCGAATACAGAATTTCGCTGACGGGCCTGGAGAGGTTTATTTTTAGACGCGAAGTTTGGGACTACGCAATTTGTGAGGGTTGCCGGTTCATGGAATGTTACAAATTGTTATCATTACAATGTAAATGCTAATGTTGTGATTTAACAATGTATGTGTGGTATTGGCATTTAACATAATGGTTAATAAATTTTACTAAACTGGGTTTGCGGTGTATCATGGCGACCCACCACAAACTTCGATTAGGGTTTATTTTTTAGCCCAAAATTTACATTGTATTTCATAGTGAGGCTTAGCAGCTGACAAACTGAATAGGTAATTAATAGCTTTTTTTATATTGGGGCAATTTAACTTCACGAGACAAAATTTTAGTTTATTATACAACTTTGTAATAAGTGTGAAAGTAAAGTCAATACATTGTCGCCTCAGAGCCTAAGAGACGTAAATCTTGGACGCAGTTGTGTCATACACGTGCTCTCCACTATCTGAGTGGCTACTGCACTCAGACGAAACAATTTCACATCTCAGTACTTTTTACATGATAACTACACCTGACCCCTAGATACCTCAGAGCTGAAGGCGATTTCAGTCCATCATTCATCATTTCGTACAGTCGCGTAAACAAGATCAACGACCCTTTATCATTGACCGATCGGCTGACGTGTTCCTCGTCATAATTATATAATGCATTACGCGCTTGAACATCTTCCAGGGAACATAAATAGCGTGGTACCTGCTACATCATCGTTTGTACAGCAGCTGCGGTACTGCGCGACTGTACATTTATTACGTCCAATTTAGTGTAATGATAAATGACGTTGAGTGTACTTTATGGTCCATGTGTTCTTTGCAAAACGTTTGCGTCAATTGTTTTTACAGAATACGTCGTTGAGGATGAGGTCTAGTACTACTGTACTCAGATCAAGCAAATAAACTTGGAGATGTTTCTTAACAGTGGCTTTTTAGTTTAAAGGACTAAGTTTGATTTAAAAGTATCAAACCTATATAAAGACCAGAGAAATAGTTAACTCGTTACCGAAGAATTGGTGAAAAGAAACACATAGGTTAGGATTGAGAACCTACTCCTATAATTATTTTTTTTTTACATAAAATATTTGAACAGAATATGAGGTAAGATGAAAGTCACTGCACTGCATCACGAATTTATTAAAAGCACAAAAACTATAAGTATAAATGCATAAAAAAAGCAGCTCCAAAAATAAATGTAATCTGTGCCAAGCGTTTTTCTGTATTCTACGTAAATTGTTATGTTTTGGTTGTAGCTGTGTGTAATTCGTGGGATAAATTGAGTACTGTGACGTCATAGTACTGAGTACTTACGATTACATATTATAATATGAATATGCTTATGTAACGTGTAATAAATTATTTTACATCATCATTTATGTGTTCTACTATATCCGTGTAATGAAGCAATGAAAATCGAATACTCTGATGGGTTTTCTTAATAACGTGGTTCTTTACTCCTTTTTGTGCCTTCCAAACTTTAATCATCTTCAAACTATTACGTCACATTCGTTACAAACTTTGTTCTAGAACATTATGATAAAATGTGGGTTAAGTTGAACGATCTCCCATTTGAAGATAAAAAAAATTAAAATTGTTGAAAAACGCGATAAGGCGACTTTGAGAACAAATTCTAGAAAAAGATAATGATGTTGATGACGTAACTGTCTTTATCCAAATTATTATGTAATTTTTACATTGAATTTTATCTATTTCAGATAAGATTTCAGAGTTCAATAAAATTAAAACATCAAGTAAGAACTTTGATTGTACTATAACAACAATCGATACTACGAAACCAAACAATAAACATTAAAAAATTATCCAAACACTTATCATTATATCTTGAACTAGCTTACCGCAAGCGGCTTCGCCCGCTTTGTCTAAAACCTTATAAATTATATACTAAAACCTTCCTCTTGAATCACTCTTTCTATCAAAAAAAACCGCATCAAAATCCGTTGCGTAGTTTTAAAGATAGCATACAAAGGGCCATGGGAACATAGGACAGAGAAAGCGACTTTGTTTTATACTATGTAGTGAGTAGTGATAAAAGTTGTTATAATTAAATATCGAGCTCGCAAAGCCAAACAATAATATTGACTTTGCGTTGAAGCCGAAGTTATAGGTGCTGCGACGAACGGTGACGTAGACGAGCAGACGCTAAATGTGGCTTCATTCAGTATTTTTAACTTTAATACTTTTTCATCAATCAAGCATCTATTCATTCATACTCTTGAACTAGTACTTGAGAACTCTCTTGCCGCCTTAGATAAGCTGTTCAAGTCTCATCGGGGTGATAACAATTATTCATTTGTTAATTATTGGCTTGTCTTTAAACATAATTGGTGAAAGTCCCAGGATACATGAATATCTTCTCCGAATTCTTTAATGGTTCGTAATGCTATCATTATTTTAAATTCTAAGGACACAATTCGCATTTCTCCTCACTTCCCTTACACACCTAATTTTCATATCACCGTTGCATTTCTACATCTATTTTGTACAAATCCTTAGATGACGGGGACACCTGCTTGACATTTTCCTCGAATCCTGACCTTATACTAAGGTATTTAAGTAAGGTATCTCCATACAATACCTTGGACTCCTGATCGTTATTATTCCTTACCATATTTCAAATCTCCTTACCTTCATGGTCTATCAACTATATCCCATCCTACACATGCACTAGCACACGTGTCTGCGCCACTGCCGTCTTATCGATACAAAATAGCGACCACGTGCCGGCTTGAGCGTCTAGCTCGTGTTAACTTGACCGTTGTTTACTAGAACTGGCGCATTGATCTCACTGTTTATAAATGCATCAAGTTCTTGTACTTGACGATATCTTTTCGTTTCCCTAACAGTTATTGTGGTCATTTCATATCGACTATGTTTACCTCCTATTCAAAATGAAAGTCATTCAGCTAAATACGGTTTAGGTTTACAATTAATAGGTATCGTAAGGAAACTATGGATAATTATGTTATCGAGCAATATTTAGGTCATACGTACTAAGTTTGTTGAATGCATTTTAAATACGATGGTTATCAGATAGTGGAAAGAATCTTATCGATTTCCGGTGCTTTATAGAAAGTACGAACTTTATAGAACATTTTCTGGTCTACTTAATTCTGGACAGGGTCTACTTAATTCTGATAGTCAATGCACAATCGGGATACAAGAAATCTATCAATAATCACGTGCATCATCATAAGCATTTTTAAAATAAACTGATACACTTCCGGAAAATAATTTCCTTAACAATCAAAACCATCACCTTCCTCACTTAAACACGGAACTTTTAGCCCCCAATCGTGGAAACCTAACTTTCCAATAACTGGCAACTGGCAAGATGCCGTAGCCGTGTCACGTCACGGACCCGTCACGTTGGTAAACACTGCAGCGACCTTGTTACTGGAATTAGATTCTATTTATCTTATTTAAATTCGCGACGCACCGCTTAAGAACAATTTTGAAGAAAGAATCATTTATGAATCATTAGAAGAATGAATAAGAATCATTTATGGCTGTGCAAATTGTTGCTCTAAAATGGGAAAAATATCTTGTATGTAGATTTTGAGGGTTCCATCTTGTGATATTAATGATACAAATAATTCTTTTATATTCCTTAAAATTTAAATGGTAAAAATCAAATCGAAGTAAATAAGCGTAACGAGTGGACAATAAATATCTATAGGTAGTATATTCCAAATCAATAATTAAGAACCTATACAAGCAATAGAAAAAAGTCAGCAGCCAATTGTTCTGATAAAATTAAGTCCCAATTGTTCAATCTAGACAGAGGAATTGTCTGGTTATTGACCTGCTTACGGCACTTTATTTTTGCCAATTTTTATCGCGATTCTTACATCTTACGCTATTTAATGTAGGTAATTCTTTGAATGAGTCGCATTCTCATGCAATAAATGAGGAAGCTTTGTTTTCATTTATTTTACGAATGCCACCAACCATTTTGGCTTGATATAGATAATATCTGTAACTAGTTTACCGCCCGCGGCTTCGCCCGCTTTGTCTAAAACCTAATAAATTATATACTTAAACCTTCCTCTTGAATCACTCTATCTATTAAAAAAAACCGCATCAAAATCCGTTGCGTAGTTTTAAAGATTTAAGCATACAAAGGGACATAAGGACATAGGGACATAGGGACAGAGAAAGCGACTTTATTTTATATACTATGTAGTGAAGCTCACGATATGAATACAGACTATATGTAACTAGGAACTACAAAATTAAATTGCTCGTCATTGCCAAATCAGATAATCTCGCCCTTGATTCCAATTAAATAGGATACCCAAGTTATCTGCAAAATTGGCGTATCAAGGTGCCACTTATCATTGACCCTTATTTCGTGACATAGCAACAGCTCGTAGTAGTAAGTGATAATTGATAACCTAATAACCTATCAATCAGTACCGATGACCATTCGGCGCGTGGACGCACAAAGTTTACTATCTACTATTTATCGAAGTAATGATGAAACTATAGTTAAGGGCCCTTAGTAGGTGAAAACGGCAAAATGGACTGTTTTCTATGGGCTATAATTGAAAATATTGAAGTTTTTTCACACTGAAATTTCTAATATGTATTACAGAACGTATGTGTGATGGGATGACTGTTTCCAAAACACGATTGGAAAAATTTTGTTCGATAAAAAAAAATCCTGAAGTTACCTCTAAAATATCATATAAATGCTCATTACAAACGTATTTAACGATAATGATTCGTATAAAATCACAAATACATAGGTATGTACCTTCTCGATGTCTTGACTGTTTTAGATTTAGAAAATACTAAATATTCTCATTCACTATTTGATAAAAATGTGAATGGCGCTTACGATTTTTAGTTTCGAGCACGTTGATTCCATACTAAACGCGGACCCCCTCACCGCTTACCTCAGGCCCGAATAGCTGAATTTTCGCTGACCGCCTAACCCCCCTTAAGCTGTAAAGATAAAACTGGAAAACGCGCATGAAGAATATCCATGCGTATCCTTAAATTAAAAGTATTAAAACAATTAGTCAAGCTCAAGGGTCGTTTTGTTACTAATTGACTGCAAGATCAAGTGAAAAAGTTACCAATGAAAATATATTAGAGACTTTTGATACAATTACATAATAGGAATATGAAAAAGACCAGGAGGGTAGATGTTTGGCCAATTTTAAATATGTTTTACAAGACATTTTCCTTATACTAGATAATTTCTCATAATTGGTTGAGAATATGAGATTTGTTTGTAAACAACACATATTTAAATGAAGGTATGAGTAATTACTAATCACTACGTATAGTATAAAACAAAGTCGCTTTCTCTGTCCCTATGTCCATTTGTCATCTTTAAAACTACGCAACGGATTTTGAATTTTGATGCGGTTTCTTTATTAGATAGAGTGATTCTAGAGGAAGGTTTTAGTATATAATTTATTAGGTTTTAGACAAAGCGGGCGAAGCCGCGGGCGGTAAGCTAGTTCATAATAATTATATCAATGAGTAACTTCCGATCAATAACATTCACAAAAGAGTTTCATATTACATACAATATTTCAATGTTTGAACAATGCAATCGATGAAGGGGAAAACATCGAGAATCAAACATCATACAATTTTACAGTCGACTAAATTGGCTACAAAAAATGTATTTTTGTCCTAAAAATTTCCTTTTCATGGACAAATTTGAGGAGAATCTCTACACATTAAAAGCATTTCAGACATGAAAAAATACGGTAACACTTGGACAAGGAAAACACATCATAATTAAACGGCAAAAATCGACACACGTTACTAAGCCCAATAACTAGTTATTACATAATAATTAGACGTAAATGAATGGTTAGTCATATCTATATATTATGAAGGTTAAATTAAGATCGTGGGTCTCAAAGACCGTGTTATAGAATTCAAACAGTATCTGATGAGGGTTATCTCAAAATATATCACTTGACTTCTGGATTACCCCTTGCTATCGGCCTCTTTATATCAATTTTACATTATTTTAAACTACGGATAAAATAAGACCGTAGTAAATGATGAATGATAACCCGAAAATCTTGTCTTTCAGAATGTTCTTATCTTGTACAATGTACGCGAGCTCTTCGAAGGAAGTTTAAATTCTTAGAATACATATGTATGTTTATTTATTTTAACTCTAAAAATATCAAAAATATATTTCTTTATTTGGAGAGCACTTATTATCAAGTTATTAATAGAACCTATATTTTAAATGACTGGTTCAATTTGATTTGGATTTGAGATTGGCACATATAGTGTGGTCTGATTCACGGTCACCCGAATAATACAGGTTTTCAAGGCGAAATACAATTTCGTAATAATGTATATATGTATTGTAATATGTGAATATGTTACAATGTAACCATTAACAAATGAATAGAACGTTGGACTGAAAAGAAAAATTTAATCTTCCTAAAAAACATTTTACCAGAAGACAATAAGATTTTCAGTTATGTGGTATTTGTTTTATCATTATCTCTTTAATAAACAAAGAAGCACTAGATAGGTATATAGGTATTATCACGCAACAGAAAAGATAAGTTATTTTTAAATGAGTAAAAATAAAATGCAAGATATAATTAATCAAAATTATATCAATTAATAAATTTTCTTGTAGGTAACTTACTCATTAACCTTCCTCATAGACAAAGTAAAGGTGACTGACTGACTGACTATATCAACGCACATCCCAAACTACTGGATCAATTGAGATTATGTAGGCATCCGCTAAAAATGATTTTGATAAATTCTACCCTAAGGGGATGAAAGTTTGTATCACGAAAATTTATCCCACATGGGCGAAGCTGCGGGCAACAGCTAGTAAATTCCAAAGTATACGTATTATTTTTAAAAGATTACAAAATGATGAACTAATATAACAAAAAAATAAATAATGGTCAATAGATACATACAATAAGCATAACTACAATCATAAAAAAATCTGTACACATGTACTCTTCCTGACATTATGTAAACACAAATAAAGCTGATTAGTAAAAAACACGTTTCGTTTATTTGCCTGTACCTGCATATATTTGTAATATAATACCGGATGCGTTATGTAACAGGTAGGATATACAATGTATAAAACCTTGGTCTAGACCTATAAATTCTTTTAAATGTTAATCGAAAAAATTACCAAAGAAAAAATTCGTTATTTTCAGTCTAGCTATTTCCAAATTCCCAGTATTTAGGAAGGCGCAAAATTAATGCTGCGTAGGTACAGTATTGGTCAGTAAGGTACTTTTATCTATCTCACAGCCTAATAATAATTGAAGAAGGAGAAGTTCTAAAATTTCATAAATAAAATTAAATAAATGAATTACTTAAATAATAAAATAAAGTTTCTTAAATAAAGGTAGAGGTAGTAGTTAAGTTTTTTTGTGATTTTTGTGTTCGGAAGTACGGTTCCGATCATGAAAATTATTTCCCTAACTAAGAAAGCTACCCTGTTGACTAGACTTTCATATAACAGAAGCGACAAAGGCTATTCTTTTATCCCAGGTCAACCCGAGCGAAGCCGGGGCAAGCCCGTAGTCAAAAAAGGAATATATACTCGTAAAAGGTCCGACATTTTGTATATAAAGGAGTTACATATAAATCTCCAGTCTCCATTGCAAAAGCAGGCGTGCGTATCTCAGAGTCTTGTTACATTCATTGATTTTCCGTAACACACCATTCAAATATAGACCTTATTGCTCGGTTTTCACTATTTTCAGCGGAAAATAATCCTGGGCACTCCGAACTGGCTATGCACTTCACTGTAAAAGGTGCTCTTATTGATTTTGTACACTCGTTATTGAAAATTCATAAACGTGTTTCACCTGTGACCTGCTACAAGTCGACTATCTTACGGATAGAAAAGTTAAATATCGCAAGAGTTAAACAACAACACAACATTTGTCAATATCTATACATATAATAAATCTGTAGAAGGGTCAATTCTGTACATTGAAAATATTGAAAAAATAAATACCAGGGGGTGTTACTGGATCGATACCAAACCCAAATATGTGATTAAAAAAATTTTTGTCTGTCTGTCTGTCTGTCTGTCTGTCTGTCTGTATGTGAAGGCATCACGTGAAAACTAGCGGTTCGATTTCGATGAAACTTGGTATAATTATACCTTATTATCCTGGGCGTAAAATAGGATACTTTTTATCCTGGAAAAATACGTAGAAAAAAATTAATCTTAATTTTTCAGTTTTATCCATAGACGTTGTTCCGTAGAACCGCGAACACACGTTGCGTATTATTATAGGCCTAACCGTATTTGGGAATTGGGTCCAATAGATATTTATAAGATGTTATTGTCAGAGGTCTCAAAATGGAGAAATAAACCATCCACGCGAAGACCGACATCCGCGCGGACGGAGTCGCGGGCGGACCACTAGTTATCAATAAATATTTAAAGGTATATCTATACTAATATTATAAAGCTGAAGAGTTTGTTTGAACGCGCTTATCTCAGGAACTAATGGTCAGATTTGAAAAATTCTTTCGGTGTTCGATAGCCCATTTAACGAGGAAAACTATAGGCTATATATCATCACGCTAAGACCAACAGGAGCGGATCAATGCGGGTGTACCGCGGGGGGAACAGCTAGTTAGCAACATAAAAGTACATCTGGGTAATTAAAACTGGGTAATTAATTATTACTTAGGTACAGAGCATAACCAAAAATATCATCCATAGAATTACCCATTTGAGTACGAAAAATTCGTCAAACATCTGAATAATGAGCGGTTTACTATGAACAGTTGTACCATCGCATCGCCTAATTAAAATCGTTAATGTATTCGCTGCATTCAAGTCAATGTTTACACTAAGTTTATCAATTAAGTTAATTTTAGAAACAAATTTAAATATGTACCCACATGACTGATAAATTGTACGAATTTCGATAATAATTCATAGACCTCAGGGCAGCGGTTATCAGCGAATATATCACGCGCTACGTTCATGAGTAATTGAGACACACACTCGTAAAATTATCAATGTTGCACGGATTTTAATGTAGACAATGACGTCTAATTCTTTACGGTTTAAGCGATGAACTCTGGCTTTACTTGTATGTACTTAAAATACAATCGGTCTTTAGTCCTAAATTTTTTTTTTATAAATTTTCGTAATAAGTCTATAGGTACTTCTATCCCAGAAATCCCACGAGAAAGGGAACTAACTATGCGGGTTTTCCTTCGAAAACGCGTGCGAAGCCGCGGGCGGAAATCTAGTTGTAATATAAAACCTTTATTGTCTTCCTCAATTGTTAATTGTTCTTATCAAAATGTTTTTAAGAATGTTTTAAATCTTTTTTATAAATAGAATTGTGAACACACTATGTATAAGTAAAGTGTGCTATTGTAAATATGAGAATTACGGAACACTCTGTATATAAGTAAAATGTAATTATGTACTAATGAACTTACCTAAGTACATAAGCGTCAACTTGCTCGCTCTGGGTGAAAGAGATGATCTCACACCGCACTATCTTCAATACATTCTCCCATTGTTGGCTGCGGACAAAATAACAGTTTTAGAATATTTAAAATTATTAAGCTATGGACTTAATATATACAAAATTTCCTTAATAATTTTTAATGGGAATCTAATTTGATCACTAAATTAAAATTAAAATAAAACATTAAATTATTGAGTGTCCAATTAGAATTGTATATTTTACTAGCGGTCCGCCCCGGCTTCGCCCGTGGTACATATTAACGTTTTCTCTACATAAGAACCATCCTCGTACTTCAAGGAATATAATAAAAAAAGAATTATCGAAATCGGTTCAGCCGTTCTCGAGTTATGGAATTACAACGAAGTGGCATTGATTTTTATATATTAGAAGATAGGGTAGCAACTGCCAAAACATTCCAATAGAAAGTAAACCACAGGACAGTTCTTTGGCATATTATGATAATATATACGTACAGATACTTACATATTTTGTAAAATTAAATTGTAATACTGAAATGATAAGAGCAACTATCGAGTTTCTTGCCGATTCTTCTCCATAGATACTGCTTGCCGAAACGGTGGTAAATGTTAAAAATATGTATTGACGTTTCAAAAGTGCTTCTCGAAGAAGTCTAATTGAATAAATAAATGTTTGAGTTTGAGTTTGAAAGTCCAAAAAATCTCAAGCGAAATAAACTTAGACATAAGTGAGAAACAAACATACAACGTCTTATTATTAATATAGCTAAGCTAAGTACTTACCTACCTATTCAATATCTTAACTTGAGAATTATTGTAAGTATTTAATTGTATAAATTTTCAAAGATTACAGGTCCTAACTTTAATAATTTCCAAGAAATAAAACTGGTTCATAATGACAGGGTAGAAAAACTTTCCAATCCTGTTTCCCAAAATTATGTATGTAACGGGTTTCAGGTTTTGAGGAACCCGCATTGTCTTAAATAATAAGCATTATACATAAATATTTTAAAACGTCAATACCTCTTGTAACTTTTCCAAAAATCTAAAATGATTTGTTTCTAAATATTAATTATGGAACATTCACTTACATCTTAGTAAGTTTTGTACAAAAACTCAAGACAATGCAAGTTCTTCAAAACCTGAAACCCGTTATATACTTACATAACTTTGGGAAACAGGATTGGAAAGTTTTTCTACCCTGTCATTATAAACCTGTAGGTGTAGTCTCGACACTAATCGACATCGATATCGACCGAAATCGGTCGGTAACTAACGATTATCAGTAACCAATCAGTAACTATAGTATAGACCTAAAAAATTTAGTGTTCTTTTTCCAAGAAATTTAGCTTAGTTTTAGGGAATAGATAGTAAATTAAAATTAGTTATATTAATTTTCGCATTATTACAATTGCAATTGCATATAAAAAAAGCAAATTTTATGCACAAAAAAACATGGCAGTTAATTTAATTTTAATCAAATTCGATATTTTTTATATCAATCGTTTAATTAATGTTCTATTAATTACATATTCATGGAATCCAAAATTCCATGTATGGCAATCTCTTTATTTACTTTTTTGACATTTGACATCAATCATCAATCATGAAAATAATATTTCTATCAAAATAAATATAAATTGTGTGTTTTCAAGAGGATAATTTTTTATTATGTTCTTAAAAGTCCTATAAATCTATTGGATAACAAATATCCTAAAAAAATATCAATCTGCGTTATGTTTTTATATAATTAAAGCTATTAGTTTTAGTTTAGTAATATTTTGTTATTTGTGAAGTGCAATAAAATTCTAATCAAAAGACTCCAAAAGCTCTACAAGATAATTCTGCTCAATTCGAAGCCTTTTGAGAAATCTCTAAGACATCATAGAAACTGACGGAACTAAAACTAAGGACGGAACGGATAATTTGTATCACTTGTATTTTTAGCTTGTATTATTATATTATATTATGTGCATCATTGTATATTTTATTACAGTTAATAAGCAAAGGATGCAATGCAATTGATTTAGCGGTTCACGGTTAATATTATTTATGTGTTAAATATAAATATTTATCTATAAATTTTATATTTTACAGATGAACAAGTTACTAGAATTATTATGTTGGTGAGGGATGATGGTTTTGAGCCAAATTTTCAACTACGCTATTATAAACTGTTAAATTAAAATTTTCTAATAAATTTTTTTCGTAATTGGATCGTTTTATTTTATTTGTATTCATCTGTATAATTTTATTATCCTAGAAGTTCAAAAAGAAATTAATCGAATATTCGAATGCAATAATTTAGGCTGAATAAATGCAGACAGCAGTACACTACCTATTTTAATATTTATTTAATATAATATAAGAGGCTTCTTAACATTTTCAATAAGATTTTGAAACCATCTTAAAAATAAAACATTATTTGTTTATTTTATTTTAATTGCAATAACATTAAATAAGAGAAAAAAATATTGCGTTAAATCATAATGTAGCATCGGAAGTGTGAAATATCTTCTATTTATTATAAAATTATAATAATATATAATGTTTCCGATATTATCAACCGTATCTACAAACCCATACAAACCGTAAGGCCCTTCTCCCATTTCGATACTTCTAGAATACGATACTCGAGTAGAATACTAGTTAGATATTTGCTCACTGCCCGATGCTCGCATATTAAGCGACTGAAAAATAACTAAATTCATCATTATTGTGCCTCGTTTTTGTAGACGGACGATATGTCGAGCGATTCCAGTGACGATGTAAAAGTAGGAAGTACTGGATTCATCCATATATTGAAAGAAACATAAGTAAATTGTAGAGTTTTTATAGCCGCACGAGAACTACAACATGATGATAAGAATTTTTTATCTTTCTTCCGAAGAGATACGCGCGAAACGCGACGCAAAAACGACCACCTATACTAGTCGCGGACGTGTAGGATACCGGTAGCGTAATGGGAGAAGGGCCTTCGAGATCTTGTCGAGATCAAACGTCAGTATCATAACGATTGACAATGTCAAAGAATAATTTGTTTTGACAATATTCGAATGTGTTGCAAAGAGATGATTTTCCAAATCCATGAAATCCATATTTTATTTATTTTTCATATATCTACGGAATTGAAATAATGATGTTATTAATTTAGATAAAAATGCATTGCTACAAGGCTATTATTATATAAATATTTTGACGCATAAAGGAAAGTTTTGTGAAGAATAAAAATTATAAACAAATATGTATCCATTGTATGCTTCCATCAAATTGGGGAGAGGTATTAAGCGACATCATTTTCATTGCTGAAGACGGGTCTATAAATAAGTTATCGGTAATTACCGACTAATTTGTACAGACTACAGGTCCTGTTTTATTTCTTGAAAAGTATTTTAAAGTTATGACCTGTCATCTTTGAAAATTTATACAATTAAGTACTTACAATATTTCTCAAGTTAAAATATAAAATAGGTAGGTACTAAAATAGTAATCTTTACATCAAGTGTTTGAGTAGCTCAAGTTTCTACTATAAATACCTAACTAAAAAATTCAATTAATACTTAAAATATTGATATGTGATAAATCTAATAAGAAAATTGCTTTTTTTTTTTTTTTTTTTTTTTTTTATGTTAATAGCAGGCAAACGAGCAGACGGGTCACCTGATGTTAAGTGAACATCGTCGCCCACTTGCACCCACAATACCAGGGGTATGGCGAGTGTGTTGCCGGCCTTTAAGGTGGGTGTACGCTCTTTTCTTAAAGGTCCCCAAATCGTAACTCATTGGAAACACTGCCGGCGGGAGCAGATTCCAAATTTCCGTAGCACGAGGCAAAAAGCTTCTTTTAAAGCGAACTGTTGTTGATCGCCAGCTTATTTCTTTGTACCTACCTACAATTATTTAATTTACGTAACTTAATAAAGTTTAGGTTATTTCAATAAAACGCCGGTAACCTCTCCGTTGCAATATTCTAATTGGAAATAAATTAAAAGACGTTTTAGTTCTTATATCTTAATAATATAAAATTGTATATTTACCGTGTAATTTTTCTTAAGTCCGCATGCTTAACCGGTGTAAACCATATTTCAATTAACTTTTCGACACCCTCGAAGAACTGCTCATTATTATCACTATTAGATATTATTTCAGTTTCAGCCATGGCGAGGTTTTGTAATGTGAGGAGGTTTTATTTAATAAATTGTACAGAAAAATCTTCCACAGGAAACAATATCACAACCACTACGGTAAAGCGTCGCAAGTCGACTGAAGAAAATGAAACAAAAGTATTGGCGAGATGATGGTAGAGAGAGAAAGGTTGACCTCTCTTTCCTTCAGAGCGAGCAAATTGTCGGCGACGGCGCGTATTTCAAACCGACATTTGGCGAATGGTCCAACATTCGAGCGCTCAATGGTTTTATACCGCCGCGTTATCAAGTAAAACTGTTTAGTTAACCCTATATGTATTGTATAATTTATTCATTATTCTACTACTTATGAATTAAATGTCATCAATGTTGTATCAATTAAGTTCGACTCGAGTTTGGACACTTTTTAAGCAGCAATTTCACACAGATATCACATAATTTATTGAGTAAACTGTAAAAAGAATCAACATCAAATATGTATGCAAGAATGAAACGATAACTTCACAATATCTTTCACAAACATTTTACATATTATGTAATTAAGATAGTATTAAAAAAATTTTACATCATAGAAGAAACTACAATATTCAAAGTGATACTAAAAAATAAAATATGTACAAATTTTTTTTTACAGATTTATGCTGAATTTAAATGTGTTTTATTTTTTTTTTTTAATTTGACCCCATTTATTAGTCAAAATATCTAACAATTTTTACAAAGTTTAATCAAGGAGAAGGAAGGTTATCATGTTAAATGTAGATAATATTTTTTCAAGAAATCAATATCTATTTATTTACATCAATTTGTACATTTAATCACAATTTTTGTAATAACTACAAGAACTCAATTTGATACAAAATTATATTGTCTTCAAGGTAATAGACATAATATCTTTATGTAATATTTTTTGAGAAATTTACGTTTTAAATTTAAAAACATAATATGCTAATGTTTATTCTTTGTCATAAAACTTCAAAAGACGAAACAAGTTTATGTAAGTTGCTAGATTCAATTCGCTTCACAGGTTTAACTTTAGGCTTTATTACTGGTATGTGCGGCAACTCATCCTCTCGTTTCTCTTCCTGACAGAAATCCTCTATATTCGGTTCTAGATCCTTCTTCACCAAATTAGTTTTTACTTTCTTTTCTTTCTTATTTTTCGACAAGGCAACATCAGCGTTGAGTTCCACTAAGTTTTTGTATATCCTGTCATTAAAGTGGAAGTTTAATTTTTTTGTCACCTGAAAAAATAAATATATTAATAATTGACTATGATGAGGTTTTAAGACTCTAATGATCAATTTTCCAAACTTGCTCATAAAGTAGCTGATAGATAATTTATTTTACCACTATAAGACTTGTGTAATATTGTCAGTTTCTCAAACTGATAAACTAAACTGAACATATTGTATAGAAATTGTGAAACCACATAAGAAAGAATTAGTTCATTTCTTTCTTCATAGGTAGAAAGTATTAGGAAGGAAGGAAGCTTATAATATGTATTTTTGTAAGGACTACGTTCTTATAGCAATAGTAACCTGATATTGGATTGGATATTGGTAACCTTCATAGAGGTAGAATACAAAAATGTTTCAAGTAAGTTTTTTTGAACTAACAGTATACAGAAAATAGCATAGATAGGAACATAGACCAAATAATTAATATTAATGAATACTTTACTTTACTACTAAGTTGGGCTTTATCTAGATTCAAGTCATCAAGTTTATTAGCCCTCGGTAATGCGTTCTTGGCGTCAGTTAAGTAATTTGCCAAAACTTCACTCGAACACAACGTGGGTTTATCAAGTTCTTGATCTATAGGTTTAATTAAATGCACTGCACTAGATTTGGATGATCCCGCAACATCATGAACAACTTTGTGGTTGTTTTTTACTTTTTGCTCACAGTTTCGTACAAAAGTTTTCCTAACTTTTGGATCCGCGCCGGCTTTCTTCATTACCATGTACAATAAAACCAATGCTGCAATTTAAACCATGAAAAAATATTATCGTTTTCATAATACAAAACTATGGGTTTTAATCATTTTTTTATTAATTAATATAAATTTAAATTTAAATTAACCGCTGGGTGATGTGCTCAGCAAATCAAAACAAAAATGTCATGTCCACGGGCACGTCATGTCCACAGAGCAAGTAATATAGGAACAAGGTCATGTCAATGTCAAAGAAGGCACAGATGTTATAGGAGATAACAGATTATACAAAAACGCAAAAGTAAAAAAATAAAATAGATTTGATATTATTAATTACTACATAATATTATTTAGATGTGCTATTTACTATAAAGGTTTGATGTCGGTGCACGGGCTTAATACTGAGTGCTTAGTGTTTGGCACCGACTTCAAACCTTTATAGTAAATAGCACATCTAAATAATATGTCATCATCATCATCATCATTCCAGCCTTTCAAGACGTCCACTGCAGGACATAGGCCTCCCCCAAAGATTTCCAAAACGACCGATCACCAGCGGCCTGAATCCAGCGGCTCCCCGCCACTTTGATCAGGTCGTCTGTCCACTGTCAAATAATATGTAGTAATTAATAATGTCAAATCTATTTTATTTTTTACTTTTGCGTTTTTGAAGTCGGTTGTTTTTAACGCAGTTATTTTTATTTAATACTTTTTAGTGTATTTTTCAACACGAATCAAACGAGCCCAAACTCGATAAAGTTGAGTCAATATATTACTGAGTTCCTATGGCCACCTTCCGATTCCATCATCGAATAGCTCTATGTCATGACAATGTTTCATCGCTATCCAATTTACATACTTTTACGAAGTTTCAGCTCAATCGGTTACCGGGAAGTGAATCAAAGTTACTTTCAACATTTTCTTAAACACAGACAAAAATGCTCATAAAATAAAAACAACTGGGCCTATACGAATAAAATTTTTATGGGACCAATTCGACACCATCCCGCACCGAACAAAAAAAAGAATCACGTAAATCGGTTCAGAAACCTCGAAGTAATTGGTGTACATACATAAAAAAAATACCGGCCGAATTGATAACCTCCTCCTTTTTTTTGAAGTCGGTTAAAGAAGGATGTCATATTATTTTTAAGCTATTGCATAGCTTCTATCGCGGGTCTTGAGCGCGGGGACCGAATCCAGAAATTTCCGTAAAGGCCCCAGTACACAATGGCCCATGCTGACCCATGACCTGACCACAAAAAAAAACTTCATGCTCCCCACTCCGACGGGCACGGAGGTGTGGCTTGAAGGCATGCTATGCAATAGCTTTACCGCGGCAGTCCCCGAGAGTTATTCAACTCTGTGTTATTCAATAGATCGAAACATAATCTGGGATTTGTAACCTTTAAAATAATTAATAAATTATATTATTGAATATGTGACAAGCTATGAATTCCCCAAGAATTCCCATTTTACCAACCCTGCTTAAATAAAAATCACTAAAATGACTAATTACCGCCTTCTGTGCTGGACTAGTTTTTAGTTTTAATTTTAAGAATTTATTTGTATGCCAGCACAATAAAGTGTTAATATGTAAATAAACTAGCTTACCTCCCGCGGCTTAGCCCGCTTTCTCTAAAACGATTTGAGATTTAAACTATCCTATCTCTCAAGTTGGATCGAACTGCACATGATGTGCGAATTTTATTATAATCGGTTAAGTGGTTTAGGAGTCCATTGAGGACAAACATTGTGACACGAGATTTATATACAGGGTTATTACAGGAAAAGTCGATGTAGATCCGTTAAGGGCATGTAGTACACATCATTTCTGAATGATTTCACTATGTAACCCCCCATCCTAAACTTAACCGTTTTCGAGATATTCGAGTTTTAATTTTTTTTATGAAAATGCCCAATTTCTCGGCTATTCAATTGAATTTTTTGAATTTTTTTGACTCTTATGATTATTTTTTTGGTTTTTTACATGAAGAATGAGATGCTTAATTACCTCAATGACTAAAATTGCACGTAAGTTAACTAAATAGGTCATTGTAGACGATCGAAACTTAAGAAAATAAGTACAAATTATAAAAATATATTTTTCTTTTCTGGATATCTCAAAAAATTATTATGGCACTTGCTCTGCAGATGTGCTTAAAAACATCTACATTTTATCAGCTATCCAACGAGGTATAACAACCTAGGGTTGTATTTAAACTCATAGAAAAAACATAGTTGAAAACGTTCAGGTAGTAGGTCTAACGGATCCCTCGGCTATTGTCCTTCAAGTTAATCCGGTGCGTGTGAGCGAGACAACTTACGATTTATGCAGATGAGATTGAGAAAAATAATGTGCAAAAACAAGTTTGGGGATACAACATGCCCATTGTTTTGTATTTGGTCGTTTGTTTGCTTGCCATCCATTTTAGTCTGCTCATGCGATTCGTCCATGGTAGATGCGAATTATTGTGCTTTCGGATTCCCACACGACTTATATGTGTGACTTAGGTGACCTACTAATGATCTCCCATTACAATTACTGCGGGACATGTGGTTTCAACATGATGGCTGCCCTGCTCATTTCAGAAGAAGCGTTAGGGAATGGTTGGACACTAACTATCCTAACAAATGGATTGGACGAGGTGGGCCTTTACCCTAGCCACCCATGACCCAGATGACCCAACCTGACCCCCATTGATTTTTATGTATGGGGGCACATGAAGAGCCTCGTTTACAGTGAGCTCAACCCCATATCGTCAGTAGAAGTTCTCAAAGAAAGGATAATAATTAATGCTGCTAACGACATAAGAAGAACATTAACCACATGGTGTAGTGAAAAGTGGACTACGTGAAAGAATGAGAAAATGTGTGCGAAATAGAGGTGGACACATAGAACATGAACTATAAAATTTTATTCAAAAACATTAGGTGAATAAATGTTATTTTGAACTGATTTATTGTTTCATTTAGCTTACTACAATCACCGACGATCTGTACGCCAACTATGAGTTGAGCGTGAGTGACTTTGTATGCCAACTAGCGTTAACAACGCATCGATTACGTTATTTTCCAAACAATAGCCAGTAACTAGTCACTTAAGCTCAAGTAATAGTTGGCGTACGGTCATTATTTGTACGATCGACGATGTGAACAAAAAAAATGCTATAAAACTGAATGATCTCCTAGGTCAGGATAGCGGGATATCGATGGATGCATGAAGGTTGTACCTAGCTGAGGGAGGCCTATGTTCAATAGTGGAAGCCAGTAGGCTGAAATGATGATGCTGAACTTAAGTCAAATTAATTAGATTAAATAAGGGCTATTTATTCTGACTGCCATGTAGCCTTAGAAACTAAGTTTCACCTGTGAGGTTAATAAATACCCTAGAGTGTTATACCTCGTTGGATAGCTGATAAAATGTAGATGTTTTTAAGCACATCTGCAGAGCAAGTGCCATAATAATTTTTTGAGATATCCAGAAAAGAAAAATATATTTTTATAATTTGTACTTATTTTCTTAATTTTCGATCGTCTACAATGACCTATTTAGTTAACTTACGTGCAATTTTAGTCATTGAGGTAATTAAGCATCTCATTCTTCATGTAAAAAACCAAAAAAATAATCATAAGAGTCAAAAAAATTCAAAATATTCAATTGAATAGCCGAAAAATTGGGCATTTTCATAAAAAAAATTAAAACTCGAATATCTCGAAAACGGTTAAGTTTAGGATAGGGGGTTACATAGTGAAATCATTCAGAAATGATGTGTACTACATGCCCTTAACGGATCTACATCGACTTTTCCTGTAACCCTGTAAGAAAAGAAAAGATATAAATAAATAAAAATAGGCAGCACGCATGACAGTTGACAGCTCAGAGCTCACATCTGTTTCAAATTTCAATGTCAATAATTGTCAAAATTGAAAAGTCAAAACGCTACATAAATGATAAAAGTGGAAAGCACAGGTGGAAAGTGTAGTACGACTGCCGTCTAATAAACGTAGAAAAACGAGAATTGTATTTATTTTTTTAAACATTTTAAACGTATTGTATTTCTTCTTCATTTGCTACAGGGTATCATAACATTTTACAAGTATGAATACTGCGAGTTCCGTATTTTCCGTAAGTATTTCACGATTGTAAAAACGTATTGTACAATGTGCCACATAATAACGTTTTAAATTATTTTCTAATTTCCTAGAACCCTGAAAACTTACCGGTGGATAAAGTAACAATATCTGTATCGGATTCTGGCGTAGTTCAAAAAATCAAAGCGTTGGTAAGTTACTAGTATTACAACATAATGCAAAATATTTTTCTAGAAATCCCCGACCATGGAATTTTTAAGAATGAGGAACTTTCGTTATCGGTAAAAGGTTTTGTTCAAACATAGATATATTAAACAGATAATTTTATGTTTTATTTAGATAAAAATCCCATGTACCAAACTATTATAATATGTAATCCCAACTACTTAAATAATTTCATCAAAAACTATTTGTTTAATTTATATATTTTTGGTTTTTATGGCATTCAAATGCTTTATAAATTTATAAAGAATAGAAAAAATTCGATCCACCCCGGAATGGCACGAAGGATGCGGGTTCGAGTCCCGCCTCGTGATCGAATTTTTTCTATTCTTTATAAATTTATAAGTAGGTACTATTTGTTTAATTTTGTAATACTATCTACAAATAGTAATATAATTTTTACAGTTAATTTAAACTAACTACTTATAATGTATGTAATGTATGGTAAGACATACTTAACATTATTTTTCTTCATACAGGATCCATATTGGTTACAAAAAAGAGATTTAATATTGTATGAAAAACCTCCCACTGGCAGTGGTCTAGTTATAGGAGCAGTTGATGCATGGAGGTCAAAAATGGCAATATATTTAGAAAATTTAAAATGGCTCCTGAGCTTAGAACATCATAAGTAAGTTGTTACAATTAAAATGCAGTTGATCTTAAAAAATATATACCTATGATATAACATACAGATACAGAAGAATGTAGGCACTATGTGGTTTTGTATTATGTATAATATTGAGTAATTTAACCAATATTTTTGCTTCTTCAAAAGGAATGTATTTTATGTAATAAGTAGGTTTCAAGACATAGAGAATAAACATATTTTGATAATAGAAACCCTTGTAAATAGATAAAATATAAAGAAAAATCTTATCAGTAGTCGTCCACAGATTCTGGAGTACAGTGCTCTACCACCCTCAGTGTATGGACTCGTTAATATCGTTCCTACAAGAGGCTAGCCCTCCGTACATACCTCCACATGAGTGTAAAGAGGTACAGAGCTTGTATGAAGATATACGGAGGCTTGTGTTTGTGGTGTTTAGCAGACTGGTTACTAATAAGGAAAGTAAGGTATGTAAAATTTGTTATAGCGTTGAAGTTACATTTATTCCAAACTAGCTGCTCCGCGCGGTTTCACCCCCGTGGCTCCACTCCCGTTGGTCGTAGCGTGATGATAATAGCCTATATTAACCTTCCTCGATAAATTGACTATCCAACACCGAAGGATTTTTTCAAATCGGACCAGTAGTTCCCGAGATTAGTTCAAACATTAGTCCATTCAGTAGTTTTTATGTGAAAGAGTAACATATATCTGTGCATTTATACAATTTTTCGTATTTATAAGTATTTATGTATTTTTTGTGTTTATAAAAAACAATGAGGAAATACTTGCTCAGGCTTCCTTGCAAGTGAAAGAGGCTCTAGTTTTTTATTGCTAGTCCACTACTATAACTGTAAAAACTTATTTTTCTTTATTTAGGACCTCTTTAGATCACTTCACACTTGATTTTATTTGTTCCTTAAATAGCGTAATAACTTGTTTTTCAGACACATTGGATGACAAAGGAGCACATGGCTAGTTTAATATACGACAACTTTGTATTCACAATACCGGTGCTATGGGATATCTGTCTAACGTACGGTTCAGATAATAATAGACATGTAGCGAGATTAATAGAATCAGTGTATATGCTACAGCCGAGATATGAGGCTGATACTGCACAAGCTTTAGTATTTGTACATGAGGTAAATGTGACATTCACACTATAATAATTTTGAAGTGAATCTTTAGTAAAATTTCAAGGTCGCGTCATGGTAAGACCGTCACGTCATGGCGATGATTTTGGTAACTTTGAATCTTGCCAAAGAAGTTTCACTTCCGACTCGTGTGCTCGGCGCACACGCTCTTTTCTTATTTCATTCTAGATTTAATAGAAAATTTTTGTATTAAGAAATGTGTATACTGTATATGCAATACATATATCTATCAAGGTATTGGAGTCAATATTTGTTGAAACTCTACAAAAGTATTAGATGCAGTTAAATATACAATTTTATTGCTCGGTTTTGTAAACATAGATAATAAATACACATAGATAAATTATACACATCACATAAGTACACTAAACAAAATACTTAAATATTCATAAAGAATTTATTGAACTAACAGGTAAAAATTAGACAGTAATTTTCGAACTACCCTTAACTTGTGCCAACATCCCACACATTTATTTTTACTCATTTAAAAGTTTAATCTGTTTTCAGGCATTTAAATACATAATCCTACAAGTAAACAAAGATTATGAGAACGAAGATCCGCCGAACCTACCAGAAACATTTCAAATTAGTGATATCAAGAGACCTCCCAGTTCCAAGGGTGTGGAGAAGCTGACATTCTCCATGCTCCAGGATCTGGTGGTCCACCTGCTTGATACAGCCATGACGTTAAGGATATTCGTGGAAGTTTATCCGAAAAGCGCACATATTGTCCGCACTACTAATTTTGTTTTAAGGTGAGTGATGTTATATATTTGATAATTATTATACAACTAGCTTACCGCCCGCGGCTTCGCCCGCTTCGTCTCAAACCTAATAAATTATACTTCCAATTTTTAACTCAAAATCTAAGTAGACTTGAATTAAGAAAGTATGATTTCTTAATAAATTTCATAACAAAAATAATATTTTGTATTGTCAGTAACATATCTTTTTCAATAAAATCCCTTGAGTGTTTTTCTCCTAAGAATAATATGTTTTCAGTATAGTCCAAGTCTACGAGCACGGTATTCCGCAACTTTACGAGAAGTTGGAGGAAGTCGGGGATCCAACTAGTGTTAAATATACAGAAGTGGAGGGCTGGATAGACCTTATCCGGTCGGAACTTATAGATGTGTTCCGAGAAATATTAGCTGTGTATAAAAACGCTATATTTAGTGGCGAGTAAGTTTTTGTGATTTTTTTAAGCTATTGCATAGCTTCTATCACGGGCTTTTTTAAGTCGGGGACCGAATCCAGAAATTTAGTAACGAAAAACATGCAATAGCTTTACCGCGGCAGTCCCCGAGTGACACACGTCTTTTTTTTTTTGTTTAGAATTTATCTGCTTTTAGTCTCAATTGGAATTTAATTAATTAGTAAGTGTTGTTCTGTAATGTTCTACAAACTACTAATGTACACAATAAGAACTTCTGTTTGAGCTAATATAAACTTTTTGGACGTGAACGAACCCATAATTTTGCCCTGTAGAATTTCACTTTCACACAGGACACTTGCAAAATTATGGCAACGCAGTACTTTTTAAAAGATCACTTTAGAAGCAAAATAAAAATTATTTCAATATGTTTAACATCTCTTCTGAAAGAATTATAGAATTACTAGCTTCCACCCGCGACTCCGTCCGCGCGGAAAAATTAAGAAAAATTAAGATTTATTTTTTTTCTACGTATTTTTCCGGGATAAAAAGTATCCTATTTTATGCCCAGGATAATAAGGTATAATTATACCAAGTTTCATCGAAATCGAACCGTTAGTTTTCACGTGATGCCTGAACATACAGACAGACAGACAAAAAATTTTTTAATCACATATTTGGGCTTGGTATCGATCCAGTAACACCCCCTGCTATTTATTTTTTCAATATTTTCAATGTACAGAATTGACCCTTCTACAGATTTATTATATGTATAGATTAGAGGGATTTTAAAGAATTGATTGGAATATAATATTTAAAGCTGATATATTTTATAAAATAGTAATCAACAAAAATATTAACTTTAAGTACAGTTATTATTAGTTACTAGCTGTACTCTGCGGTTTTACCCGCAGTGCTCCGCTCCTGTTGGTTTTATCGAGATGATATATAGCCTATAGCCTTCCTCTATAAATGGGCTATCCAACACGGAATGAATTTTTCCAATCGGACCAGTAGTTCCCGAGATTAGCGCGTTCAAACAAACAAATTCTTCAGCTTTATAGATTACCACATATTTTTCGCAGAGGCAACATTTTAAACCATGTGGAAGCGTACCTTTCAGTGATGATGGACGCACTAACAGAAAAATTACTTATAAAAGATTACCACTTGTGCCATCCTGTTAACGACGATATAGATATGTTGAGACAGGCATACCCGGAGATGTATCCTTTTTACAAGAAGATAAATCTTTTTTTGAGGAATTTGAATTAGTATGAAAGCAGTTCTTTTTGATAAAACTAAATCAGTATGAGACATTTTGTTGTTATTGCATTTTGGTGGCTTGTAATTTCGTGTAAACAACACAAATATTTTTTTTTACAACACAATTACTATTCAATATTAACTTTATTTCCCATTGTTAGATGATATGTAGGTAGTTATTTTATCTATCGCCCTTCAGGTAGTATTTTTGGCACCCTTTAAAGTTGTGCTTATAATAATATTTATAACAACCTTATGAATTTCATCTTCTATGTTTGAGTAATTTACCTTAAATATAAATATCAGTGACTCAGTAAAAACAGACTTCATTCTACAAGCAATTTATTCTAATTTGGACGAACCGATACCAGAACAATCAGACCATAGACAAACGAATCACACAAACATGAACGGCCATGTTGAAAGCATAGACAATAGAGCGGGGCCGTCCACAGATAATGAATTACCGAAGAATATTCGAGAACAGTCGTTAATTAGTGAAGTTAAGGATATATTGCCGCATTTAGGAGATGGTTTTGTATTAAAGTGTTTGGAATATTATGATTTCCAAGTGGACAGGGTTGTTAATAGCATATTGGAAGATACGTTGGCGGATTCTTTAAGGAGTAAGTGATATTTGATAGTATATTCTGTTAATTATAATAATCGAATATTTGATTAATACATATAATTATTTTTGTACTGTTAACACAAATGTTAAAAGAATTCTCATCTTCTCCTGTTCTAAATAATTTTTCAAACTGAAACCTTTATTTACTCAATTAGACTGCGCTTTTGAATAGTTAAAATAAATAATTTAACATTTATTTCTTCAGAGTCATTCAAATATAAAAAATGGTCTTGCAAATCATCTTTCAATATACCTTAGTTTCTCAGAATTTCTTGTGATTATTATTTATTATATTCGCACCCCCATTGGTATTCCCAGTTCTATACTTCAAATATAACAATTATTTCCAGAACTAGACAGAGACCTGCCCATCATACCAGAAGACCC